>NC_056750.1:87456519-87493104 GCF_019279795.1 Protopterus annectens
TATGACAAGGAGTTTGATTCAATCAGCTGACTGCTAGATTGATCACATGATTTTCAGAAGTTATATAAGCTGTTTTCAAACTCATTTGGTTTTAGTCTGATGAAGCGGATGGTAGATCCGCCGAAAGCGCTTTTACTCATTTAATAAACTCATTTGCTTTTTACTGGTTTTGACCTCCTTTGGCTTCACATTTCATGAATCCTGTGTTTGTGAACTTTGGACCTACTTCATGACCACGCTGACTTTGTTTGTTGTTGGATTAGCTGTTGAATGATACTTTATGCTGCTGCTGTTTCCTTTGGATTACTTACAGGACCACGCCTATCATGCCTGTTGATGGACTAGATTTTTAACAACTTTGTAGCTGGGCCTCCTTCACCAGAAGTTTTCTGTGAGTACTTTTCAATTTTGAATTTTGGCAGTTCCACGCAGAAGGGCATTATTTTTCTCATATATATATATATATATATATATATATATATATATATATATATATATATATGTATGAGTCCACTTTGTAATTTTGAAATACTGAAATCCCGAATTTCAGTATTCTGAAACCACAAAGCCGAAAACCCAACCAAATCTCACAAACTAGAAAACACACAACCGCGAAATTCAAAATCCCGTAGTCACGCTACATATACAGCACACATATAAACATACACAAATCCCCCCCCCACAATCAAACAAACTAATCTAAACTACATATAAGCAGGGGGGCAAGCCCCCCTGCATCCCCACACCCCCTACTTATATATTCTAACTCCAAGATCGCACAAACAGTAACACAAACGAAACTCACCCACACATCTTACAGTCCCTCAAACACACACATAACAATCACAACACACACTTACACACACTAAACCCCTATCCAACATACTGACACACACAAACTTACCAAAATAAAACCTAAACATCCACATTCCATACCACCGGAAGCAGATATTCAAAATATCGGTACTTCAGTATTTTGAATTTCGTGCTTTTGCCGGTATCAGAAATTAGAGTATTTGACGTTTTAAGTTCAAAATACTGAAATTCGGGATTTCAGTATTTTGAAATTGCAAAGGAGACTCATATCTATCTATCTATATATATATATATATATATATATATATATATATATATATAAAAGTCAGTAAGAAGAGGGTTCATACGTGTGTACTAGGCTAATGGCCCTGGAGCCTTTACAAGCCTAGCCCATAGAAGTGCCTGGCATTGTGCCTTCTGACATTAGTTCCCAGTGCCTCTATCAATTGTAGCCACTGGAGTGATCCCTGGGGTCAGCTTTCTATTTCACATCAAGTCATCAAGTTTTTTTCTTGAAGAGGGCCAGTGAGGTGCTGTGATTGAAATATATGGGAAGTCTATTCCAGAGCATGGGCAGTCTCTAAGTTATGAACCTGTCCCTCCAGCATGTTCTGATGATTGCGGTAATGAGGTTGAGGTCTCTGGAGCATGTGCTGCTGAGGAATTGGGATTTTTTAGATGTAGCATTTCTAACAGAGCTGGGTCAGACATGGCTTTGTAAGTCATGCAGAGATTGCCTCTTAGTGGGCGATACTTTCTGACCACACTGGCAATGTGATGGTTGAAGGGAGGTTGCTGTCAACCTGTGTCCCCAGATCTCTTATAACCCCTCCGGTGTTCACTGGGCTCCCATTGATGTGGTAATTAGTGGGAACTGAGTTTTCCCCAAAGGGGTTGATGACATATTTTTGGCATTAGGCTTAAGGCCATAGTTTCAACACCAGTCACTGGTCTCAGTGAGGCCATTCTGTAGGAGGTCTGCATCACTTGGGGAGTTAATGATGGCTCCCAGCTTGCAGTCATCTGTGAATTTGGTCAGCCAGAGTCCGTCTGTGTTGGCCTGAACTTCTGAGAAGTAGATGCCAAACAGGAGAGGACACAGGACCGATCCCCGTGGGACTCCACTTGTGACTGGTCAGCAGTCTGACTTGCAGTCTGCTACTTTCACACTGTGAGTTCTATCTGTGAGCCAGTTTGAAACCCACCTAATGATATAGGGGTTGATGCTTAGTTTGGTGAGTTTATCAATAATTCCTGAGTTAGAAAAGGTATCAAAGGCCTTGGCCTTCATCCACAGCTCTGGTGACTGGCTCAAAGAAGTCAACCAGGTTGAGCAGGCATGATCTGCCTTTCACAGAACCAAATTGGGTGGATTCTAGAGTATGGAGATTCCCTATATCTTTGTTAATTAGGTCCATGATGATGTGCTCCATAGCCTTACATAACAGACTCATCAGGCTAATGGGGCGATAATTTCCAGGGTCTGTAGTCACTCCTCCTTTATGGAAAGGGATGAGTGCAGCAGTGTGCCATTCGATAGGGACAAAGCCTGAGGTGAGGCTGTGAGTGAGCAGGTGCTAGTTCACTTTATAATTAATGTAGAACACAGCCAGGGATATTGCCGGATCCCATGGAAGCTGTATTCTTGGCATTGGACAATGCAGCTTTAACCTGTGCTGCAGTAATGCTGGGTGCTTGGCATTCTTTTGGTATTGAGATTGGTCCTTTGGGGGGAGGGTAAAGTTGGCACTGAATCTGTCAACCAGTATGTTGGCAATATCTGTTGGCTCAGTATAGAAGGTACCATTGTGCAGTAACTTAGAGCAAGTCTTGGTATTGCTGTTGAGATTCTTGCTGTAACTATAGAAGGCATTGTCATTGTTTTTAGTGTCTGCCACAATTCTGCCTTCATAGGTGGCTTTGGAGGTTTTGATGAGAGATATCAACTTTTGTTGAGGCTAATAAGGGCATTTTTTCAGTTTGGGGACTTCACCTTTTTCTGCAACAGTTTCTTCCTTTTGTTGTAGAGTTCATTAATGGCAGGGGACCACCAGATTGGATTCTTTTTTTTGGAGGAGAGCATCTTGGTTCTGTTGGGTATGGTTAGTTCCATGCATTTATGTATGTGTTCGTACAGTGCATTAGTGTATGATTCGGTAGTCATGCATCTATTTTCCATTGGCATGGGTGCTGTGAAGTTAGCCACCTCTGTCTTTGGAGTCCAAAATCAGCTTTGGAGAAGTTTTTCATGGTGTTTACCTTTGCAGGGGGTGGGAGGGATGTGGGTTTCCAAGCTGATTAGTTTGTGGTCGGATCTAACCAAGGAGGAATTGACTATTGTTGTAGATCAATGGTCACCCATGTTAATAATAACCAGGTCACAGATGTTGCTAGTGATGGTATAATAAAAAAATATGCTTTTAAAAAAAGAAACGATTTTTATATTAAAATATGAGACTTTAATTCCTAAAGGTTTGAACACTGACTGTTGTTGGAAAAGTTTAATTTGAAGTACTGTCTTTTTAAGAATATATTAATTGCTGTACTTAATTGATTGTGTATTGAATGATTAGGATAGCTGGTGTTATATAAACTATTTGTGTGTATGATTTGTTACTCCTTGAAGGCTTATTGTAGCCGAGGCGCTAGAGAATAAGGTGCGCTTATACTGGTACGTTGTGTCATTTTTGCGGTGGAGCAAATCGTTTTTTTGGAAGTTGTTGCACATATGTTGCTTCCTCTAGTGGGGGTAAGAATGAGCTGGTCCAGGGCATTGGAAGTGATGAATTCCAGGAAGTGTAGGGGCAGTGCATTAGTGCATGAGTAGTTGTCAAAATTGATGGAGGGGAATTTGAAGTCACCTAGTATGAGAGTGTTGGGATGGATCTTAATAGTTTCCAGGGTACTTAGGAATGTGGAGTGAGTCTTGGGACATGGTTGGGACCTATAGCAAGCTACAACCTGAATCACCATGTTACCCAATGCTAGTTGTACCTGGAGTATCTCAGATGTGTTATGCTGGGCTACTAGTCTGTAGGTGTGCATATATTTTATGAATATGGAGACACCACCACCTTTGGATCTTCGGTCCATGTTCTGAGGTCCAAAAGGTATGGAATGAGTTAAGCCTGATAATGCAGGGGTGCTTTCTGCTGCTTTAAAGCAGGTCTCCATTACAGCACAAATGTCGATGTTCTCCACTTTGAGCAGTGCTTCGAGGGAGTGCATCTTGAGATTTAGACATCTAACGTTGAGCAACATGACCCTCAGACTGCATTTATTTATAGCTGTTACGGTAGTAATTTGGTCTTTGGAACACCATCCTAAAAAGGCACTATAGTGGTGGCAAGAGCCTTAGCCAGTACCCGGAAACCCAGGGCTGACAGATGCAGGCCATATCTGGCAAAGCATCGAGGTCTGTCAGTCATGTCATCCCAAGCAGACAGATACTGGATTCCCCTTAGAATGGCACCAGAAACTTAACCAATTGTTGAAGTCAATCATTTTCTGTTTGTACTGCAATATCATTCTGGGCGATGGTAGGATGCTGCTCAAGGATAGGGTCATACCTGCCTGGGCCACATAATCTCAGAGCTCCACCATGTTTCTTTTCATGTAGTCCAGGGAGATGCATCTCAGGTCATTCACACCCACATGGACAGTGACAGAGTCATACTTGTACTTGTTGTGGACTGACCTGAGTGTGCATGTTATGTGTTGGATTACGGCACCTGATAGACAGCTGTTACCTTCATCTTATTCAACATTGTGACTGGGACATCAGTGTGCCTCACTATTGAGTCACCTATGGTTATTGTACTGGGCAAGCTGTTTTGCCTTAGGGGATTAGGTTGAGTGGCACACTGTGTAGGTGAGCTATGTGTCTTGTGGTTTGTGCTGTGCTATGGTGGTCGAGTGTGTTTCTGCCTTAGAGGTTTCTGCTGTTTGGGTAGATTTCTATTGAGAGCCTCCATGAAGGTGGGTGTATGGTTTGTGTTTTTATGTGAAGAATGTACTGGTGGTTGTTCTGGAGGGCTATGTGTCCCATGTGGTGTGGTGCAGGTGTTGACCTTCTCCTCTTGACTAGCCATTCTGGTCTTGGCTGGAGAGTGCATGGGTTCCAATTTGGAGATATAAGCGCATCTCTCACAAGTCTGAGTGTTGGGATGTAAGAGGAGAGGGTTGTCTGTGTACACGAGGCAGTTGTTACACTGCCTCAGAATGCCCAAGTTCACCAGGTTAATAGGAGAATGCACAGGAAACTGACCTTTAGACATGCCAGGAGGGATGGTCATCATTACTAAGTACCGGAGCTGTTTCCTTATAGGACGTCCAGTGCTGATAGCACTTATGTGTGCTACAATAATTGCTACAAAAAGCCTGATGAAGTGCTAGGTAAATAAGCCAATTAAAGTGCAAGAGAAAAGAGAGCTAGCAAGGCCTAAGGGAACAAACTGAAGAGAAGACTTTCTGGCACTGATAATATACTTTAAATCCAGTGCAAGTTAGCACACGAATGTTTAGCAATATTAAAGCAAATTAAGTTAAAATAAATGCAGTTAAATGAAACAAATGACTCAAATCAAGTACAGAAAGCAGTATAATCAGAAAAAAGACAAAATGGAGGCACTTTGAGTCTCTTCTTTGTCCTTTCTTTTGCTATTGTAGTGTGCAGGATGGCAAAACAGGATCCATGGAGCTTAAACAAGTATGGGGCATAGTCTAATCAAAAGAACACAAAACTTAACACAGATTAAGTTTATCATACTTTAAGTTTCATTTATGATTTGTAAGCAGATCACTGCTGAAAGTAGTGTTTCAACAGCTTTCCTGTATACACCACTGTAGGGAAACTGCTCTTGGTAAATCACAAGTCATTTATTAGGATTTGTACTTTTAAGGTCTTCATCCATATGCACCTGAAAGGTTTTATATGGCTATCCCTTTCATATGATTTCCAAGTACATGCTGAAATAAACAGGCGCAGCCAGCATCGTTACTATTATCGAATAACAGGAAGAGAAGTAATTCGGCACTGTCATTCTTTAATGATGGGCGGAAATCTTAGATTTAGTAAAAATGCAATGACTGCAGCCAAAACAATCACTATATTTACAATATCGCTTTGAGACTTAGAATGGTTTGTCATTTTTCTCTCTGTATTTAGTGAATTCCCTGTGTTAGTTTTTGTGTTTGATAATTTATTCTCACATGCTTACATTTTGGAATATAATCTATTGTACCTATATGTTATGAGGTAGAAGGCCAAAATACAGATCACTGGTCTAATCATGCTGCAAGTCACAAGGAAGAAGACATTCTATGTCTTACCATATAAAAAAGCTTGACTGGTATATGTTACAAAGGCTAGAGCGTTTGACTTCACACAGTGCAGGTTGCATGCATATCAACTAATACATTCATTCATTCATTCATTCATTCATTCATTCATTCATTCATTTCCTGATACATGCTTTATTTAGTTTAGAGCTACACAGGAGCTAGACCCTATCTATTCTGGAACTGGATAGGAGTAAGGCAGAGAAATTGTTTCTGGATAGCATGCCAGTCTGTCACGTGAGCACAGACACAGACAGACCGACACAAACTCACGTGTGTACACACACTCTCTCTGACAGACAGACAGAGAAACAAAAAAACTGCAAAACATGGTTTATAAGGACACAACTCTGGATTTTTATGTAGGCTACACAAACAAAAAATAATAATAAAAATGTAAACTTCATGTTCAGTTCAAAGATAATGCCATTTACGTTTTATGATTTAAGCTAAGGAACCCAAACTGTCGGCATGCCTCCCTGTAAGGACATAAAAATTAAGTGGGTTTTAAGGACACAGAAATGACTGTTTCATCATAACTCTAAATCCGATTCATATGAGAGAATTTGGGGATGATATTCAAATTTGCAATGTTGTTTTGATGTGCATAACTGCTGTGACACTAGGCAGGAGGTATAATACTGGAACTGCTACAAGGAATGTACATGACAAAACCAGCACAATTGCTGCATTTGTATCTTACGATATAGGCACCAGTGAAGCTGTACATGACAAAACATGCACAATTGCTGCATTTGTATCTTACGATATATGCACCAGTGAAGTTGTACATGACAACACTTGCACTATTGCTGCATTTGTATCTTACAGTATAGGCATCGGTGAAGCTGTACATGACAAAACATGCACAATTGATGTATTTGTATCTTACAGTATAGGCACCAGTGAAGCTGTACATGACAAAACATGCACAATTACTGCATTTGTATCCTACAGTATAGGCACCAGTGAAGCTGTACATGACAAAACATGTACAATTACTGCATTTGTATCTTACAGTATAGGCACC
This sequence comes from Protopterus annectens, assembly GCF_019279795.1. NCBI lineage: Eukaryota > Metazoa > Chordata > Ceratodontiformes > Protopteridae > Protopterus > Protopterus annectens. Next base: position 87,463,706 of record NC_056750.1, read on the forward strand.
AGTGAAGCTGTACATGACAAAACATGTACAATTACTGCATTTGTATCTTACAGTATAGGCACCAGTGAAGTTGTACATGACAAAACATGTACAATTGCTGCATTTGTTTCTTACAGTATAGGCACCAGTGAAGCTGTACATGACAAAACATGTACAATTGATGTATTTGTATCTTACAGTATATGCACCAGTGAAGCTGTACATGACAAAACATGCAAAATTGCTGCATTTGAACCTTACAGTATAGGCACCAGTGAAGCTGTACATGACAAAACATGTACAATTGATGTATTTGTATCTTACAGTATATGCACCAGTGAAGCTGTACATGACAAAACATGCACAATTGCTACATTTGTATCTTACAGTATAGGTACCAGTGAAGCTGTACATGACAAAACATGTACAATTGTTGCATTTGTATCTTACAGTATAGGCACCAGTGAAGTTGTACATGACAAAACATGCACAATTGCTACATTTGTATCTTACAGTATAGGTACCAGTGAAGCTGTACATGACAAAACATGTACAATTGTTGCATTTGTATCTTACAGTATAGGCACCAGTGAAGCTGTACATGACAAAACATGTACAATTGATGTATTTGTATCTTACAGTATATGCACCAGTGAAGCTGTACATGACAAAACATGCACAATTGCTACATTTGTATCTTACAGTATAGGTACCAGTGAAGCTGTACATGACAAAACATGTACAATTACTGCATTTGTATCTTACAGTATAGGCACCAGTGAAGTTGTACATGACAAAACATGTACAATTGCTGCATTTGTTTCTTACAGTATAGGCACCAGTGAAGCTGTACATGACAAAACATGTACAATTGATGTATTTGTATCTTACAGTATATGCACCAGTGAAGCTGTACATGACAAAACATGCACAATTGCTGCATTTGTATCTTACAGTATAGGCACCAGTGAAGCTGTACATGACAAAACATGCACAATTGCTGCATTTATATCTTACAGTATAAGCACCATTGAAGTTGTACATGACAAAACATGCACAATTGTTGCATTTGTATCTTACAGTATAGGTTCCAATGAAGCTGTACATGACAAAACATGCACAATTGTTGCATTTGTACCTTACAGTATAGGCACCAGTGAAGCTGTACATGACAAAACCAGCACAATTGCTGCATTTGTATCTTACATTATAGGCACCAGAGAAGTTGTACATGACAAAACATGCACAATTGATGTATTTGTATCTTACAGTATAGGCACCAGAGAAGTTGTACATGACAAAACATGCACAATTGCTGCATTTGTATCCTACAGTATAGGCAACAGTGAAGCTGTACATGACAAAACCTGCACAATTGTTGCATTTGTATCTTACAGTATAGGCACCAGTGAAGCTGTACATGACAAAACCAGCACAATTGCTGGATTTGTATCTTACAGTATAGGCACCAGAGAAGCACACTGAACTGTGTTTTTCATACTTTAAAAGTGCAACTACTAGTTTTATCTCTGAGATTTTTTACAGAACAGAAGTTTCCTCTAAAGTGAATTTGATAAAGATGTGTTTAGTGGGTTAGTATTTGTGTGTATGTGTGTTCCTGTGTGTGTGCATGAAATTTTCATGATGGCTAGGTCATGCTGACTGGGCATCTGGTAGAGATGGATAGAGAAACTTTAAAGGGAGACTATCTCCTTAAACGTTTATTAAAAGTGAAGTGTTCAGGAAAACCTCTTCTTCAAACCTCCCAAACTGGGCTTCACTGCACAGACAATGCTTTCATCAGTCCTTGGTCCTAAACGGCACAAATCCTTCCCTTTTTTTCATAAACCTCCTTCTTCTTACCCCATTTTTTTGTTCACAAATAAAAGAACACTTTAAGGATCTGGGAAATGCAATGGCTGTCTCCTTGGTCATATATCTTAAAACCCTCATTCCTTCCTCCATGTGCATACCTTCTTCTGAATCTATTTTTGCTTGTGATTCTGTCAGCATGCCAACTCCGATTTCTGCTCTGTTTATAATGCTTGTGTATACATTGTGTTTTTCACTCATCCTGTATATAATGTCATTTATCTATTGCCTTTATTCCTTTAAGACAGTTATGATAATCACTTTGTATGTAATATATGCATATTTGCTTGTGTCATTCTCTCTATATATGTCACATAACTATCGCGTAACTGTTGTGTTTTCCCCCAGGCTGAGACTAAAATAGGTCCAGTGGGGTCAGTGCATTACTCTAGTTAAAAAATTCAAAATAAAATGAATGAGGTGATGCCATTCTGAGAGGAAAATTATTCTTGAGGTCAAAAATCATGACAGAACAAAAATGAAGATGGCAGCCAGTATGGATACGGAGCTGGTTGTGGCACTAGAAAACAGCAATGGAAGATGGCCGGAATGGTACAAAGGTGGGGACATGGGGACAAAGGTGGGGAAATGGGTACGAAGGTGGGGACATGGGGACAAAGGTGGGGACATGGGGACAAAGGTGGGGATGTGGGTACAAAGGTGGGGACATGGGGACAAAGATGGGGACAGGGGGACAAAGGTGGGGACATGGGACAAAGATGGGGACATGGGGACAAAGATGGGGACATGGGGACAAAGATGGGGACATGGGGACAAAGATGGGGACATGGGGACAAAGATGGGGACATGGGGACAAAGGTGGGGACATGGGGACAAAGATGGGGACATGGGGACAAAGGTGGGGACATGGGGACAAAGGTGGGGACATGGGGACAAAGGTGGGGACATGGGGACAAAGATGGGGACATGGGTATGTCGTGGTGCTATAGAGAAGGCACATTAATATAAGCATGGAAAAGCAGTTAGGCATGGGCAGGCACAGAGCTCTCCATTGCAGTCTGCATTTAGCCTGATATATGTCTTCCATATGGTCAGAGACTGAAATGCTTAATACTTCAGGATGTGGCAACTGGGCCATTCTTCATGTTATGAATCTGAGTTTGATACAGTGAGACTGTTTGTTTTGTTTTTACTGTGCCTCATTTGAGAAGATGAATTAGAAATTAAGGCTAGTGCTAAGAAAGTTGGAAACGTGGAGATGAAACATAAAGCAAAAAAAACAAGGACTAGCACGGAGTCTATATGACTGATAGCTCAACTACAGTCATGCCTCTTTTCTGTCTGTCTCTATCTTAGTAGAAAATTATGCAAAGTTTTTCTCTGAAGCCATGTGGAGCAGAGATTAATCAAAGTGGACAAAAAAGGCACCACTGTATCCAGCATGACCTTAGAATTGAAGCAAAAGTTAAGGACAGCAAGAAGCATAGCCTGTGGGTAAGTGTGCGCAACCTTTAACTTCCCACCTAAAATAATAGGTACCCAAAAATTCTCTCATCATATACCTCTACATTCCTTTCTCTTCTTATAGAGTAGTGTTAAACATTGATGCAAAAGGAAAAGTCCATGCAGGAATGAATTTCCATTTGTGATTACAATAAGGAAGCCTTTTGAATAATATCTGAGTTACTAACGTAGTCAAATGCGACATTTGCCAATGGATTGTCTTGGTAAAGAATAGTGCTTTAATAATTTTCAGTTTATATACGACCCTTTATAGCAGTCCTTAGTTATGGGTCTATATTACGACACCAAAGACTCATTTCTTCAAATGGCTTTTCAATCGAAAATGCCATTAATAGAAATGGCTTTTGTGAGATTGTGGTACAGTGAAGATTGAAAACTTTGCCCTTTCCTCATTGTAGTGCAATCTCAGAGTTGGTGTGTGTATGTATGTGTATATATATATATATATATATATATATATATATATATATATATATATATATATATATTTATATATATATATATATATATATATATATATATATATATATATATACATATATGGATCTACCTGACTACATCGACATGGCAGAACATCGACACCGATTCAGAAGAGCGACAAGTCAGAAGACCGACGGAGGAGAACACCGACGCTGAGAACACTGTGATGGGGAAAGGATGTGTAAGTATGCGGTAGTGACGGACGTTAGGATGCGAGTAAGGTAAGTGTGCGATGTTGACGGTCTGTAGGGATAGGGGTGGGATAAGTGAGTTAGGGTTAGGGCGCGGGTTAGGTGAGGGTGCGAGTAAGGTAAGTGTGCGATGTTGACGGTCTGTAGGGATAGGGGTGGGATAAGTGAGTTAGGGTTAGGGAGCGGGTTAGGTGAGGGTGCGAGTAAGGTAAGTGTACGATGTTGACAGTCTGTAGGGATAGGGGTGGGATAAGTGAGTTAGGGTTAGCGCGCGGGGTTAGGTGAGTGTGCGATAGTGACGGACCTTAGGGTTAGGGTTTCGGTTAGGGTTGTAGATAGTTGTGTATGTAAGGGTTAGTGTTGGTTTGTAAGGATTTTGGTGTGCTTGTGTTGTGTGTGTGGGTTTTGGACAGGGGATTTGTTTGGTTTGTTGTTCTGATGTGTCGGGTGTATGCGGTGTCGTGTTTGTGAACTGTCGATTATGTGGTGTCGGTGAAGTTGTTGTCGGTGTAATGCAGTGTCGATGTAGTCAGGTAGATCCACACATATATATATATATATATATATATATATATATATATATATATATATATATATATATATATATATATATATATATTTAGCGGTTCTGGGGTGCAGCCTCCCACAAGAACAATTTCTGTTAACAACATTTTAGATTGAAAGCTGTTCAAAGAAATGAGTTTTCGGTGTCGTAATATACACCCCTTTATTTACCTATAATAATGAAAACAACTTTTCCTTAAATTTTATTACACCCTTCTAAGGCCAGGTACCTTAATATACTGCCCATTTACCATTTTCTGATTCGATGGGTATTATGCTCCTCCAGGGACAACATGTGACATCTTATCATTAAAAGCAAATTTCATATGTATTATGTTTACTGGTCTCTTTCAAACTTTGGTGCCTAATTACCCATTTACAGTGTTAATGTTTAATAAAACCTAGTTAGTAATCTCTTAGTAAGGTATGGAGTGCTTATTCCTGTCAGCATATTTAGTGTTAACTAGAAAAGTGCTTGCTAACACAACTTGCAAAAAGAATACTTATTAAGTCAAAGTGCTTATTTACTCCTGGCAGGATGACTGTTTTCAACTGCAGATCCTCTAATATTTTAATTGTGAAGATGTGGGTCTTAGAAGAAGGGAGTAGTGCAGCTTCAGTGAGTGCCAATCTGGCCACTTAAATACCGCTGTCACAAAAGTATGGACAACATTTGACCAGCATGTGATATTGATATTTCAGAACTAAGGGTGTTGTGTTTTTCTACTTTGTTTTCAATGAATGCATAATTTATCCAATGTTAAGATGATAATTTATCATTACCACCTGTAATTTACAAAGAGCACCTAACGAACAGTAACAGAAAAAGGGCAGCTGGCCTGTCTGCACAGATTACTGACTGCAGCATCCCCAGGAGGTTGTCAGTGCCCTTGTAATTTCTCTCTAAACTAATCTTGTATGTCTCACTTCTTTTGCTTCAATCCTTTGCTGTTTAGACAGTTCTCATCTTACTATAAATGCCTGATATTTTGTCAATGGAAAAAGTTCTTGTGATGTCATGTCGGAATTGCAGCTCTTGCAAATATCACCAAGCCTCCTCATCTCAGAGTCTAAACTCACGAAAAACCTTTTTGTTCTTCATCATATTTCTCACATACTCCCTCTATCAGTTCCTAGTAACGTGTTTGCTGACAGAAATGACTGCAGCTGTGAGCTGTTTTCCGGAACTCGAAGGGCTTCCTTTACCTGGTGCCTTACTTTGTGACTTATTGTCTGGTTAATCACAATTAATATAATTGATCAATACCTTTTAAACAATGACCTAGTAGCCAGAAAAAATAATCAATAATCTTCTTCTTCTTTTGGCTGCTCCCGTTAGGGGTCGCCACAGCGGATCATCTGTTTCTATTTCTTCCTGTCCTCTGCATATTGCTCTGTCACACCAACCACCTGCATGTCCTCTCTCACCACATCCATAAACCTTATCTTAGGCCTTCCTCTTTTTCTGTTACCTGGCAGCTTCATTCTTAGCATCTTTTTCCCAATATACCCAGCATCCCTCCTCAGTACATGTCTAAACCAATGCAATCTCGCCTCTCTGGCTTTGTCTCCAAACTGTCCAACCTGAGCTGACCCTCTAATATACTCATTTCTAATCCTGTCCATCCTTATCACACCCAGTGCAAATCTTAACATCTTTAACTCTGCCATATCCAGCTCTGACTCCTGCCTTTTTGTCAATACCACCGTCTCCAACCCATATAACATAGCTGGTCTCACTACCCTCTTGTAGACCTTCCCTTTCACTCTTACAGGTACTTGTCTGTCACAAATCACTCCTGACACTCTTCTCCACCCATTCCACCCTGCCTGTACTCTCTTCTTCACCTCTCTTCCACACTCACCATTACTCTGAACTGTTGAACCCAAGTATTTAAACTCATCCACCTTCACCAACTCTACTCCCTGCATCTTCACCATTCCTCTGTCCTCCCTCTCATTCACACAAACATATTCTTTCTTAGTCCTGCTGACCTTCATTCCTCTCCTCTTTATAGCATATCTCCACCTCTCCAGGGTCTCCTAAACCTGCTCCCTACTCTCACTACAAATTACAATGTCAGCCACAAACATCATAGTCTACAGGGAAAGGGCTCAGAGCTCATCCTTGATGTAATCCCATCTCCTCCTTGAATGCATCCATCACTCCTACTGCAGACCTCACCACTGTCACACTGCCCTCATACATATCCTGTACCACTTACAATACCACAACTCCTCTCTAGGCACCCTGTCATATGCTTTCACTAAGTCCACAAAGACACAATACAACTCCTTCTGACCTATATATTTCTCTATCAACACCGTCAGATAAACTGTCACATCTGTAGTGCTCCTTAATGGCATGAAACTGTATTGTTGCTCACTAATCATCACCTCCCTTCTTAACCTATATTCCACTACTCTTTTCCATAACGTCATGCTGTGACTAATCAGTTTTATCCCTCTGTAGTTACTACAGCTCTGCACATCACCCTTATTCTTAAAAAAATGGTACCAATACACTTCTGCACTCCTCAGGCATCCTCTCAACTTCCAAGATTCCATTAAACAATCTGATTAAGAACCCCACTGCCATCTCTCCTAAACACCTCCATGCTTCAACAGGTATGTCATCTGGACCAACAGCCTTCCCATTCTTCATCCTCTTCATAGCTGCCCTTACTTCCTCCTTGCTAATCCATTGCACTTCCTGATTCACTATCCGCACATCATCCAACGTTCTCTGTCTTATTCTCTTCATTCGTCAGCCCTTAAAAGTACTCTTCCCATCTGTTTAACACTTGTGAGTACATTTCTCTCATTATTTATTTATTTTACATTTATTAACGGGGATAGTCCGACTGGACACGGGTCCATTTTCAGTGGAGGCCCGGGGAGAAAAGCTCCACATGTGCATAGTTACATAAGAGTTAATCAGTAGCAGTTTTATACAGTCACATATAGATACCAGTACAGAATTATATGATTATATGAATACTTGGAATACATACATACTTAAACTTAACATTGTAGTTTTCTTGTTCGAACTTAGACATTTTTAGTGGTACAAGGCTGAAAAAGGCAGCATGTAATTCAGTAGTACAATACATATGAGAATGAGACTAAGTCTGAAACATTGACTATTTTACAGAGAGCCAGGTAGTGAAGAGAGATTCAGTAGTACGATACATATGAGAATGAGACTAAGTCTGAAACACTGACTATTTTAGAGATAGCCAGGTAGTGAAGAGAGATTCAGTAGTATGATACATATGAGACTGAGACTAAGTCTGAAACACTGACTATTTTACAGACAGCGAGGTAGTGAAGATAGATTAAGTAGTACTATACATATGAGACTGAGACTAAGTCTGAAACACTGACTATTTTACAGATAGCCAGGTAGTGAAGAGAGATTCAGTAGTATGATACATATGGAACTGAGACTAAGTCTGAAACACTGACTATTTTACAGATAGCCAGGTAGTGAAGAGAGATTCAGTAGTATGATACATATGAGACTGAGACTAAGTCTGAAACACTGACTATTTTACAGACAGCGGGGTAGTGAAGAGAGATTCAGTAGTACAATACATATGAGACTGAGACTAAGTCTGAAACACTGACTATTTTACAGATAACCAGGTAGTGAAAAGAGATTCAGTAGTACGATACATATGAGACTGAGACTAAGTCTGAAACACTGACTATTTTACAGATAGCCAGGTAGTGAAGAGAGATTCAGTAGTACGATACATATGAGACTGAGACTAAGTCTGAAACACTGACTATTTTACAGATAAGCAGGTAGTGAAGAGAGATTCAGTAGTACGATGCATATGAGACTGAGACTAAGTCTGAAACACTGACTATTTTACAGATACCCAGGTAGTGAAGAGAGATTCAGTAGTACAATACATATGAGAATGAGACTTAGTCTGAAACAGTGACTATTTTACAGATAACCAGGTAGTGAAGAGAGATTCAGTAGTACGATACATATGAGAATGAGACTTAGTCTGAAACAGTGACTATTTTACAGATAACCAGGTAGTGAAGAGAGATTCAGTAGTACGATACATATGAGACTGAGACTAAGTCTAAAACATTGACTATTTTACAGATAGCCAGGTAGTGAAGAGAGATTCAGTAGTACGATACATATGAGACTGAGACTAAGTCTGAAACACTGACTATTTTACAGACAGCCAGGTAGTGAAGAGAGATTCAGTAGTACGATACATATGAGACTGAGACTAAGTCTGAAACATTGACTATTTTACAGATAGCCAGGTAGTGAAGAGAGATTCAGTAGTACGATACATATGAGACTGAGACTAAGTCTGAAACGCTGACTATATTACAGACAGCCAGGTAGTGAAGAGAGATTCAGTAGTACGATACATATGAGACTGAGACTAAGTCTGAAACACTGACTATTTTACAGATAACCAGGTAGTGAAGAGAGATTCAGTAGTACAATACATATGAGACTGAGACTAAGTCTGAAACACTGGCTATTTTACAGAGCGCAAAGTAGTGAAGAGAGATTCAGTAGTACAATACATATGAGACTGAGACTAAGTCTGAAACACTGACTATTTTACAGATAGCCAGGTAGTGAAGAGAGATTCAGAAGTACGATACATATGAGACTGAGACTAAGTCTGAAACACTGACTATTTTACAGACAGCCAGGTAGTGAAGAGAGATTCAGTAGTACGATACATATGAGAATGAGACTAAGTCTGAAACACTGACTATTTTACAGATAGCCAGGTAGTGAAGAGAGATTCAGTAGTACGATGCATATGAGAATGAGACTAAGTCTGTAACATTGACTATTTTACAGATAGCCAGGTAGTGAAGAGAGATTCAGAAGTACGATACATATGAGAATGAGACTAAGTCTGAAACACTGGCTATTTTACAGATAACCAGGTAGTGAAGAGAGATTCAGTAGTACAATACATATGAGAATGAGACTAAGTCTGAAACACTGACTGTTTTACAGATAACCAGGTAGTGAAGAGAGATTCAGTAGTACGATGCATATGAGAATGAGACTAAGTCTGTAACATTGACTATTTTACAGATAGCCAGGTAGTGAAGAGAGATTCAGAAGTACAATACATATGAGACTGAGACTAAGTCTGAAACACGGGCTATTTTACAGATAACCAGGTAGTGAAGAGAGTGGTGAGCTGGTTAGTCAGGGTTGGTACAGGGGCACAGCCAGTGACTTTTTAGAAATTTTTTGAGAGATGTTTTAAATTGGTTAATAGTCTGGTTTGCTGTAAGTTTGGCAGGGAGCCAATTCCAGATTGTTCCAACAGAGTTGCAAAGCAACGAGTCACCTGCTGAGTTTTTAGATTTAACAGTTTGTGCCAGTATTTTGTCAGAAGACCGGAGAGTGTTTAGGTTACTGTAAGGAGTAATTATATTTTTGAGTATAGGTGTGCTTTTGGGCTGATGGAGGACTTTGTAGGCTATTATTAATTGATTTTACTGGATTTGAGAGGTAAACTCTAGCCATCCTAGAGATCATAGGTTAATACAGTGGTGGGTTCTATATGCTGAGCCTGTGGCAAATCTGGCTATGGTGTTGTAGCAGCTATTGAGTTTATTGAGGTCAGATTTACTCAGGTTTGTATAGCTTGGGGAGGCATAAAGAAGGGTTGAAAGTAAATGTGTTCGGACAATAACTGTCCTAGCAGTTGGGGTTAGAAATGCTTTAATTCTATATAGAGATCACAGCTTTTTGTTGACTGTTTTAATGGTTTTGTCATTGTCAGCATCAAACTTAAGGTTATTTCCAACAATTACACCTAATAGTTTTGTATTACTTTCTGGGGAAATTATTGTGCCATTATTAGATGTTATGGTAAATGATGGGAGTGTAGCTTTCCAGGTGGGGGTGAAGAGTAGCAGTTTTGTTTTATTTGGATTCAATAGAAAATGCCTGTCAGTGAGCCAGTTTTCTACTACATTGAAAGTATTTTGGGTTAAGGTCTGCAGGTCTATCGGGGAGGTGGCAGAACAGATTAGGGTAGAGTCATCAGCATATTGAATGCAGGTTACTTTGGGGATGACTGTATGAAGATCATTAATGAAGATGGAAAATAGGAGAGGTCCTAGTATAGACCCTTGAGGAACTCCAAGGGTGACTGACAGTAGGGAAGAAAGGCTATCCTTCCATAGCACAGCTTGTTGTCTGCCACTTAGGTAGGACTGAAACCAGCATATTGCTAGGCTGTCTATGGCAAGAGGCTTTAGTGTTTGAATGAGTAGCTGGTGGTTTACCATATCAAATGCCTTAGATAAGTCAAGAAAGACAGCAGAGGAGGGCATATTATTATTACGGATTTGATTTATTGTCTGAGAGAAGGATATAAGGGCTGTGGTGGTACTATAGTGGGGTCTAAATCCATGCTGAGAGGGAGCTAGGAGATTGTGCAAATTGAGGTAATGAAGGAGTTGCTTGTGGAAACATTTTTCCATAATTTTAGCCGGAGGGGACAGAATAGCGATGAGCCAGTAATTTGATAGATCAGTGAAGTTACCCCCTTTATGGAGAGGAATTACATAGGAAATTTTCCAGATGGAGGGGATATATGCTTCAGAGATGGTTCGGTTAATTAATATTGAGATGGGATACGCTATTGCATTTGCAGCCTTTTGAAGATATTCAGCCGGGACTAGGTCTGCTGAAAGGGTGGTGGGTTTCAGTTTCTTGATTAAGAATCAGATAAATGCTGTTGGTACAGGTTGAAAGTTAAAGGATGGGTGGGTATTGGATATGGGGTTAATAGGGTCTAGGTTGTTGGGGCCTAGTTGGTTGGCAAAAGATTGTATAGTTTCTGTAAAGAAGGTGTTGAAGGTGTTGGAGGTTTTTGGAGGATAGACGCACGGGTAGGGGTAGTAGTATTACCTGGATGGAGAAGATTGTTTAAGCTGGACCAAATGATGTTTATGTTGTAGGTTACAGTCTTTTTTGTCTAAAATTATAGACTTCTTAGTGTCATTTCTTAGCTGTTTATATACTAGTTGATCCTTAGGGATTTTATTGGTTTTCCAAGATGATCAGGCTTTATTTCTATTCATGATTTTTTGTCTAGTTTCTTTGGACAGCCACAGTGCTACTTTTTTTTGTTCTGATGGTCCGGGTGGGTGCATGATTATCAAGTATTGTAAGAAAAGTGGAGTTAAAGTGTGATACTACCTCGTCTAGTGGGAGTAGTTTTAGTCTATTCCAGTTACGTTTGAAGTTCTAATTGGAATTTGGTTTGAATGAAGCTCTTATTGTTCCTGATAGTTCTGAAGCTAGGTATTTGAGAGATATCATTTTTTTTTGTCTGAGTATATATGTCAGGAGGTAATCACTTACTTCCTCAGGTCGGGTGCCTGCCTTATACATTTGGGGAGCGTTATTAATGAGAATCCAATCTGGTATGCTTTCTTTGTTATTGGGCTTACTAGTTCTGGTGGTGGAGGTTATGACTTGGGAGAAACCATATAGAGTTATGTGGGTAGTAGGGATGTCTGAGGAGCAGGTGTTCCAGTTTATATTAAAGTCACCTAAAACAATAGTTTCTTGTGGGGAGTTTATGAACAGCCACTGTAGAATGTCTTCAAGGATATTGGTGTTGTTGTGAGGTGGGATATAAATGCAGCCGATGTTTATTGATTTATGCTGGTTAATTTGTAGTTTTGTAAAGAGTATTTCAGCTTTATCAGCTTGAGGAACTTGTGGACAGTTGGAAATAGTTACATTAATTGAAGATTTATATAAGACGGCTACCCTGCCTCCTTTCTTTGAGGTGCGGTCCAGTCATATTATACTGTAACCTAGAGGAGTAACTTCATTGTCAGTGGTGGATGGCTTAAGCCAGGTTTCTGTAAGACATAGTATATCTGGGGAGTGTACTGCTAAGAGGGCATGCAGGTAGTGGATTTTATTATTTAGGCTTCTGATGTTTAGGTGGCAGATGAGGAGAGAGGTAGAGGAGATGTTTACGTTTTACAGGCTAGAGGGGATATTATATATTGGGTTGGATGCTTCTGATGGGGTTGGTCCTGGGTTGGGGTGCATGTCCCCATCCATTGTGAGGTTAATTTGAGAATAGATCATTAGTTTTTGAAGTTTGAATAATAGTTTGTAGTAGTGTTTAGTTCTAGGGTTAACATGAACGACTCGAATGAGCTGTTGAGTTATTGTAACATGGGAGTTGGAAGGGAGGCGGAGTAGTGGCTGATTAAAGTTATGTGAAAGAGCATGAGTACTGGTCTGTGATCTGGAGTAGTGGGAGCCTGGGAGAGATGTTCATAACCTGTGATAAAATACGTAATCATCAGCATGGGTAAAAGGTAGTAGGAGGGCTTTGAATTGAAAGGTGGGGGTTGAGGTTTGTAGAGGCATTGAAGAGGTTTTGCAACTTACAATTGTTTAAGAATGGGGGTGGGAGAGTAGTAGATGAGTGCAGAGTAGAGAAATTGAGAGGGTGTTGTGGTTAGAGTGGGTCTAACAATTGCTGATTGGTTCTATAATTAAGGGAGTGGCAGTTGTGGCTATAAATTTAGCACATCTAGGAGCAAGAGAAATTTGGGGGCGGGGTGGGGCATGGAGCGAGCCTGAACAGAGCGAGGGCAAGTGTAGCGGGGCTAATACAAACAAACCAGCTAGCAGTGGGAAACTACCAACACATTAAGTACAATGAGGCTTTTTTTTATTTGTGTTTTTTAAATACTTTCTTACCCTTGTTTTTGCCTTCAGTATACAATTTTTACGTAGTATACTGCTAGTAATCACTTTTTGCAGCCTTTTCTCACATTAAGCTTTCTTTTGCCAATTGTCTGCTATTTTTGTACAGAGCTCAAGAGTTTAAACCCCTGCTTCAGGTTTATGCTATGTAATTTCTAGTTTTATATGTTTTATGCAGGGAGCTCAACTGTTTTTCCTTAGTATGATTAAGCTCAGTTTCTGATTGCTAAAATCTAAGGCAGACAGCTGGGCTACAGAGCCTACAGTAAAAAGGAGCTTCGTTCTGTGTGTCTGAATTAATTTATACTAGTAATATACCTAGAGACTTAGATATGTTTACTAGGTAATCCTTAGATATAGGAGTAACCCAGTTTAGTATTTTAGGGTTGACTGTGGGGCTTTGAGGGATTACTGGTAGTGCTGTAGACCCAGTATGGCTAGTCAATATAGTACATACACAGACATGATAAGATAATATTAACCTTCAAACACGAACAAACTTAAAAACTTGTTAAACAAACCAAATAGCAGCGAAATAAACTGGAGCCTGCATAAACTAAAAGACAAATTTAATGAGCGCTTTCGGAAAAGCTAGTACTTCTCCTTCATCAGACAACTTGCTAAGCAATTAGTTTTCCTTATATATCTTTGCATACAATCAATTAATCAATTAAATTAAACCAAAACCTAAATTAAAGAAACAAAGCAGTAGACTAACCTTTGCAGATCTTTTCAGAATCGAGGGACAGTGCAGGAAAGTTTCCAGTTAGGTTTCAGCAGGTGAGGTGTCCTTCTGGCGTTCAAGCCTTTCAGGGATCTAGCAGATAGAGGGGGACAGAACCTGATGATAGATACATAAGTTAGTATATATGCTAAGTAGAGGGTCCTTCAGTCAGTAGAATATGGCACTGTTAAGAACATTTATTTTCTATACAGCAGAGCAGCAATAATGATAGAAAATGGCCATAACAGTCAGAGCAGCCCAGTAGTTAACACATTTCAAAGCACAATGGTATTATTAAATGCAGCCTGTATTTAAGAAGTAGCGCAGTCTAAATAGTATGAAATAGTGCCACTTTGGTTTAGAAAAAACAACCAATCACCAAATTAATTACATTTAAAACAGCAGTTTTAATACAGCATAGTTGCATAAAGACAACATAGCTGCAGTGGTAATGCCAGTAAATCACTGTTGCTGAAAGGCAGAGTCAAACCAGTGAAATATACAAATAAGCACAGTAGTAGTCAAGAATCAGAAACATGAATACCAGTTGTATACATCCAAATAATTAGCTAAAAACAACACTAAGACATTCCAGAGGTCCAATGGTTTACCACTGAGCAGAATTCAACTGCTGTTGAGCACTTGTGTCCTGATGGAAGCCTAGTAATTTAAAGATGGCTCCATAAACAGCAGGAATCTAATATAGACTTAGTATTGGGGGTGGGGGGGGGGTAGCAAAAGGGTGTGAATTTATGCTAGTAATATACCTAGAGACTTAGATATGTTCACTAGGTAATCCTTAGATATAGTAGTAACCCAGTGTAGTATTTTAGGGTTGATTGTGGGGCTTTGAGGGATTACTGGTAGTGCTGTAGACCCGGTATGGCTAATCAATATAGTACATACAGACAGGATAAGATAATATTAACCTTGGCAGATTTTTTCAGAGTTGAGGGACAGTGCAGGAAAATTTACAGTTAGGTTTCAGCAGGGGAGGTTTCCTTCTGGCGTTCAAGCCTTTCAGGGATCTTGCAGATGGAAGGGGATAGAACCAGTGAGCAGAATTCAACTGCTGTTGAGCATTTGTGTCCTGATGGGAGCCTAGTAATTATCCTTCAGCCTAACCTGCTGTGCATCTTTTCTAGCTCAGTCCCTCTGTCTAGCCCGTCAGTACAGGTCCTTTTCTCCCTCCTTGGTGTCCAACCTTTCATACATATCTCCATACGCCTTATCCTTAGCCTTCACTACCTCTCTCTTCACATAAGCCAAATATCCTTGCACTCCTGTCTACTTTCTTCATCTCTCTGACAATCCCACTTATTCTTCACCAACCTATTCCTCTATACTCTCCTGTACTTCCTCATTTCACCACCAGATCTCCTTGTCCTCCTTCCTCTATGTAGCTGTCATACCAAGCACCTTTCTAGCTGCCTCCCTTACTATCTCTGCTGTGGCTGCCCAGCTATCTGGTAACTCTTGACTGCCACCCAGTGCCTATCTTAACTCTTCCCTCAACTCCACCTTACAGTTATCCTTTTTTCAGCTTCCACCATTTTATTCTTGGCACTGCCCTCACTCTCCTCCTCTTCTTCTTGACCGCCAACATCATCCTACAGACCACCATCTTATGCTGCCTACCTATGCTTTCTGCTGTCACCACTTTACAGTCTCCAATCTCTTTCAGTCTGGCCCTCCTACATAGGATATAATCGACCTGTGTGCATCTTGCTCCTCCCTCTTCTTAAAATACTTATTCACCACCGCCATGTCCATCCTTTTTGCAAAATTCACTACAATCTGACCTTCTGCATCCCTCTGCTTAACACCATACCTACCCATCACCTCTTCATCCCCCTCTTCCCTTCACCCACATAACCATTGAAATTCACTCCAATCACCACTCTCTCACCCTTGGGTACACTTTCTACCAGTTCATCCAACTTGTTCCAAAATTTTTCTTTCTCATTCATCGCATACCCAACTTGCGGAGCATATGGGCTAACAGTATTCATTATCACACCATCAATTCTTAGCTTCATAAACATCACTCTGTCTGACACTCCTTTACATCTCCAAAACACTCTCGACATACTGTTCCTTCAGGATAACCCCTACCCCATTTCTCCTCCCATCCACACCATGGTAGAACAATTTCAATCCACCTCTGATACACCTGGCCTTACTTCCCTAACATCTGGTGTTTTGCATGCACAATATGTCAGACTTCCTTCTCTTTATTATATCATGTAGCTGTCTCCCTTTATCAGTCATACTGCCAACACTCAAAGTTCCTACCCTCACTTCCACATCATAACCTTCTTCCTGCCTCCGGGCATGTCTTCCCCCTCTTCTTCTCCTTCGGCCAACAGTAGCCCAATTTCTACCAGCACCCTTTTGTCTAACAGTATTGGAGGTTATTGTTGTTAACCTGGGCCTCAACCAATCCAGTATGGAAAAATGTATTGTTGTCTGCATATTTGATCTAGCAAACATTTTACACCTGATGCCCTTCCTAACATAACCCTCCCCATTTATCTGGGCTTGAGAACAGCACAAAGAAATTCACAATAATGATAATAATTATAAATAAGTCACAATGCTTATCTACAAGAACTTGAATCACTCACTTACTATTTTCCAAGGTGATCTAAACTATCCAGCTACAGACTGGTTAACTTACACCACCACTAGTGCACAAACACAGAGATTCCTGGACTTTGTCAACACAAATGTCCTGGAACAATTAGTCAGAGTACCCATTAGGGGGGATGAGATCTTGCATCTTGTTCTTACTGATATGGGGGATCTTGGATCATCCCTTGTGTATCTTTGTCACTTATTAGGTCTGACTATAAAGTTGTCTCCTTCAAAATAAAATTCAAACCAAAGATCCGTTCTACCCATGGTACCTTTATAAATTTCTCTAAGAAAACCTACGTACCCCAAAGTGATATATTGGCAAGCTTCAAATCCCCAACAAACCTAGTTAATTCCACTGAGTATGCAGAAATGTACACCACCACATTATACCAGCATATAAACTGCATGGATGCAGCTGTACCCCATAAGAACAAGTGCAGGACAAACCCCAGACACAAACCCACCTGGTAGAACCAGAATATCAACAAGATTTACAATAAAAGGAAGAGAATTTTGACCAAAGTAAGAAGAATAATTCCCAGAATGTTAGCGCTGTCACCACTGAAATAAACAACTCAGAAGCTTAATAAAATTCACCAAAGCAAAGTTTGAGGCTAACATGGCTACCCAAGCAAAAGGCAATCACACGGCCATTTTTAGTTAAGTTCGTAATCTCAAAAGCACAACAGAGCAATACACTGAGCTGATTGTTCTGTCTCAGTGTAGCTAATGGAGTTCAGATGTAGCCGATCTACTGGCTGATTAAATTAATCTCAAAGTTTACCCCTCTCTCCCTCTGTCTGCCCTTCAAGATATATCTGAAATTGCCACACCTCCAGGTATCACACAAAACCATGTCCTAAAAGTGCTATAATAAAACTAAAAATACTACATTGATGGATTCTGGCAATTTCTCTGTATCCATCGTAAATAACATGAAGCAAGATTTAGCCACCCCACTAACTGCACTGTTGAACGTCAGCCTCGTTAGAGGTCTTGTACTAAGCAAATGAAGAGCAGCTACAGTCATTCCTCTGCATAAGGGAGGACCTTCCACACACCCAGGAAATTACAGACTAATAAGTCTGACCAGCCATGGGAAGACTTATCATGGAACTTATCAGGACATAGGGAACCTCCAAACACTGGACCTGTCTCTGTTTAGATTCATTAAGGGCAGATCATGCTTACTGAATCTAGAACTTTTTTGAAAAGGTCGCCAAAACAATGGATGAAGGTAAAATGATACACACTGCATTCCTTGACCTGGCTAAAGCTTTTGACACAACCCCACACTATGGAATAGTAGAAAAGATGAATAAACTGGAAATAAACCCATATACCAACTGGCTCAAAGACAGGATGCAGAAAATCAAAATAGGGGAAGTTAACTCCACAAAGAGACCAGTCAACAGTGGAGACCCCCGGATTCTGTGTTGGGACCTCTCCTGTTTGGCATCTACTTCACTAAAGTAAAAAAAACAATACCAAAAGGCTTTGGCTGACTAAGTTTGCAGATGACTGCAAGCTAGGAGCAGTCATCGAATCCACAAATGGCTTAGCCATCCTGCAGGAAGGTTTGTCCCATATAAATAATTGGTGACAAAATCATAGAATGAAACTAAATGCCAAAAAATTCATTATTGTATCCACTGGATACCACAATACACCCCTAAGCATTGGCCCAGTTGTTCAGGGTTTGGGAACTTATCTAAACAGTGACCTAACATTTGGCTGATATGTGTCCATTGTCACAATAAATCCCTTCTATATTGCACAAATTATAAACAAAAGGATTTTGTCTAGATCTAGGGATGTCATTGTCCCCTTTTACTCAATGCTGATTAGGCCAGTCTTTAAATATAATGCCCCCTTTGACATGTAGCTCTCCGGATCTATGTGGCAACTTGAATGCACACAGAGATACCTTACTAAAAAGATACAAGGTGTAAACAATAAGTCCTACATAGACAGACTCAAAGCCATGTCTTTATGCCCTGAATCATAAATATTGCTAAGAGGTGACCTGTGTCTGGCATGCAAGACATCCTCTGATGCATTCCTGTTGAACTTACAGCAGATCAGCAAGTCAAATGGCATCAGAAATACTTGGTCTCGTGTCTGCAGTGCTGGTTTGCATTGATTAATCATATTAAAGTGAGACCTGAAAACATCCAGAATATCTTCTGTTTCAGTACCCTTCTTTTTACTGCTAACAATGATCAGACTGGGTTTATAATGAACAGGAACACATATGATTAACACATAAAAATATGATTGTAAATAACTCCATGTTATGGTTACTAAAGGAATTTTGTACTTCACCTATTACACCTAAACATATTGTTTGTTACCCATTAAACATTATTATTAGCTATCGTAACTTTATATTCATGCACCCTAAGTATAGGGAATGGAATTTTATTGTATTCCCTATAATGTATACTCAGGGTATGCTTTTGTCATCTACTTCTGAATGAACTCATTTAGCTACAGATAATGATCTAAAGTACTGGTATCAGTTGATATCTGATAATAAAGTTAAAAATCTAGATTTCTTAAAACAAGAATTTGATCTAAGAGAAACTTGCTGGTTAGAGGTTCAGACCTTTAGACAACATCTCATTCATAAAATAGATCTAATGTCTATAACAGTTAAAGAATCTATTCCAACACTGATTGATTACGTGATATTAAATTTACAACATAAAGTTTCTGATAAAGGTAAACTTTCATACATACATAAAATTATCAGACAAGAAACTTTTTACAGTGTAGATTCATACTGGAATTATTTCACTTCTATTAATGGGGACCCACCAAATCAACAAGATAAACAATATATATTGGAATCTGCTTATAGAACTACGTCTTCCATTGTCTGGAGACTTTATACATGGAAATTTTACATAGATCTTTTATACACCTTTGATGATGAATAAAATAAATAATAAAGATAATTTATGTAAGAGATGTAATGTAGAAATTAATGCTGACTGGGCTCATATGTTTTATGACTGTATAAAATTGAAAGAATACTGGAAGTCAATTAATGAATTTTTGCAGGCTCTTTTTACAGATAATTTCATTATTTCTAAATCTCTTATATTATTCAACACACCTGTACCTCAAAGTGTTTAAAAGGTTAAGCTTCCCTTGTTATGGTCTATTCTAGCAGTGGCTAGGAAAATAATAACTAGAAATTGGATTTCAGATACACTTCCTTCGTTCAATGAATTTAAAAATGTTATGAATATAGTGTGCCATATGGAAATAAACACAATTAGGACAAGAACAAATAGAAAAACATCTTATTATATTGTATGGGATAATTTACAAAATTTGTTAAAAAAATTTTAATTTCAATAGCATAGTATTTTAGTTTAATTAATTGATCTGATTGTAGTGGATGTCTTTGTAAATACTTTAGTTGTTTTGTTGAATATTATAATAATACCTATTTTTAATTACTTGTATAAAATTGTTATGATATTTCTTTTATATGTTAAAACAATAAACCTGTTTTGAAAAAAAAAGGAACACATATGATAAAAATCAAGATTATACAATGACCCCCCATTAATATTCCAAAATGTGCATGCTGATTGGCCAGCGTGCCTGTTGTAAATCCCCACAATATACCGATGGAAAAAGGTCTGGTTGCCCGGACTTTTTCCGTTGGTATAAAGTGTCGACCCCCCCCCCCTTTTTTTTTTAATAAATAAAAAAAAAAAATGGAGCAACGGAGACTTTCTTTTCTCCGTTGCTTCTGTTTCAAAGCATCGATGTACTGGGTATGTGTAGGAATCCAAGTACCGTACGCACGCACAGTACATCAACACAAGGAAGCAGTGTACCACCACCGCCGGAAGAACAGTAATGCACCATTATACAAAGACATTATTTAAGAAAAGTAAGTATTTTTTTTCTTAAATAATGTCATTGTATAATAGCAATACCCGACTCCGTGGTTGTGGTATATTGAAATGTACCCATGGTTGGCTTTATTTAATCACTCGGGCTTCACCCTTGTGATTAAACCACACCAACCGTGGGTAAATCTTCAATATACCACACCACGTTGTCGGTTATTGCTCAAGAATACTATCAATAATTGATTATACTAATAATTCAAAAAAGAAGTAACTTTGGTTAGTCTGGATATCAACAGTGCATTTGATTTGGTTTATTGGGAGTACTTACTATTAGTACTGGAGGGATGTAATTTTTCAAACAATTTCTTACAATTAATGAAACTTCTCTATGAAAACTCCTTTGCATACATTAGGCTGATATACTTCCCAATCAATCCTGATCGCTAAACGTACTAAACAGGGTTGTCCCTTGTCCCCATTGCTTTTTGCTCTAGTTATGGAACCATTTCCAAATTATACAACATCAAATAAAAACAACAAAGTCATACTAATACAATTATATTTATTTTTTTATTTTATTTATTTATTTATTTATTTATTTATTTAATATTTGTTTACTAGGAAAGTCTGACTGGGTCAAGGACCCCTGTTCAGCGGAAGCCCGGGGAGAAAAGCTCTAAATGATACATACAGTTAAACATAATACAGAAACAAGAAAACAGCAAATGTTAAAGCGCACACTAAATAAGTGATGAATACTGCATACGCACAGATAGGTCGATACAGTAATAGAACATGTACCAGGTAGGCAATGTTAAATAAAAGTGATGTGGTAGGTTACACTTTTTTTCTTCTTCTATAGGAAGGATTGAGGTGGAGATTGAGGGTTAGGCAGAGTGTCAGAATATTAGATGGAAGTATATGTTTAGGAGAAATGTGGAGTCAGATAGAAATAGTTAAAGGTGCTTAAAGAATCTTAGTTTGATATGGTAATGATTAGTGGAGGAGATTCCAGGTCTAGGGATCACCAGGTGTAGAAATGAAAGGCCCTAGAGGGTGAATGGAGTTCACCTGTTAGGAAAAGAGCAGGGGCAGGTCTGACTAGAGAAAAAGTACTTTTAGGGTGTGTTTGAAGTTGTTGAAACTGTCAATGGTAGTAACGTCTGTTGGCAGAGAGTTCCAAAGCTTGGCGGTAGCATGTGAGTATAGGCACTGTGCAGCTCTTTTGTTTGGAATATAGATGGTGAGAAGTTGTTTGTTTTCAGAGCAGAGGGTTCTGGTAGGAATGTAGGATTTTAGGACTGATTTGAGGACTGGATAACTATCAGGAGTATATATCATTTTATGTACAGATGGTAGCTAAGCTAGGTTTAGGTGGTGGGTGAGTTTAAGCCATTTAGTTCTTTCAGAGATTGACAATGATGGGAACGGTATGAGTAGCCTGTGGCAAATTTTTTGATTTTATGGTATCAGGATTGCAGCTTGTTTTTAAGAGAAGATTGTAAATTGGTTTATCAGGGGGCTGCATATAAGAGAGAGGGAAGAAAATAGATGCAGTTGTGTGTTTTCTGGTGGAGTTATCCAGGAAAGTTTTGTTGTCTATAGACAGTTCCTAGTTTGATGTGAGTTGTTTTAATGCTATTGCAAATGTGGTGCACAAAATTTAGTTTATCTAGAGCAACATCTATCAGCTTGGCTGTGGGAGCTGTTTGAATTTCTATGTAATCCAGTGAGTATATTTTGAAATCAGATGAGATTGGTTTGTTGAGAATAACAAGACTTCTGTTTTTTTTTTTTTTTTTTTTTTTTGATTTAAGAGAAGCTAAGCTTCTCTCAGCCATGTCTCTAGCTGAAGGAGATGACATCTTATTAACTTGGAGTGATTGCAATTCTTCTCTTATTGCAGTATTCCAACAACAGAATATTCCAGAAGAAATCTGACTCAGTTTTAATGAGAATAAGACTAAAATACCACCTGTTAATTATAATATTAATGACATAGATAAGAAATTACATAAATACATTGTGAAAGATGGTAAAATCACTTACTTAGGGATAATATTGTCTGATAATATTAAAGATATTTCAACACTTAATTATAATAATAACTTAAATTCCATAAAGCAAACTCTTAATAAATTTTTTCACTATGGAAGAGAGACTCTCCTTAACTAAAATGATTATCCTTCCTAAAATTCCATATATAATACAATGTTTGTCCCTCCCACTCTCCCAAAAAAATAAAAAAAAGAGTATAATTCTTTGTTTCTGAGATTTTTATGGTTTCCTAATAGGCCTAGATTGACTTTAAACCATAATATTGAAAATGGACATCGGGTGGCATTGGTCTTCCAGATTTAGAATTATATTCTTTATGCTTAATTATTTTAATTAAGACAATAATCTCTTGGTTAAATAATTATAACACCAGATAGAAAGATATCCAGGGAGGTATTTGGTATAAATCCAATAATTTAACAAAATCATATCTTACTAAAATAGCTGCTAATAAATTTCATTGGTTAGTAAAAGACTATTTTACAGAAATCAAAAACAAACCAGTTAACTCTTATTATATTAACATGATAATAATCTCCTTTAAAATTTTGTTTTCAGGAGCCCTGAATATAAAACATAGATTTTCTTTGCATTTCCATTTGCCTATACTCACAATAGTATTAATACATTTAATTTAACAACGATGACTACACATACCCACTTCACCACTAAGTCTGATCTATAAGACCTTTTTCCTCTTTCTATAACTTACTTTATCCAACTGCTCTTCTTTCTGTACCCTCCCTCTAGTTCACTACATCCCTCCTCTACTACTATCTTCTTTTGCACCATTCCCTCTTCTGACCTACAGTCCCTTGTGCAGTCACCCCTCTTTACTTTTTACTCCCATTCTACTTTCCCTCAAATCTGAAGCCCCTGCACTTACACATTTCTTCTTCTAGCCACTAATCTAATTATACCTTGTTTCTTTTCATTATATTACCTACAACCTTAACTTCCTTCCTGCTTACCTGCTGGATTTATTATTGTTGTTTCTCCTGTTACAACCTATTACTACACTTTTTGTATATATAGCTATGTACAAACCATTGAGTACATTATGTTCTACTTATCCATTGCATCCATAAGATTGTTTTGCTCTTTAATATTGTTAATTTGTCTCTATTTGTTTGTATTTGTATGTCTGTTTGGGGCTTTTCCCCTCGGGTCTCCACTGAAAAAGGGTAAATTCTTACCCAGCTGGACCAACCCGGTTAACAAATGTGAAATAATAAATAAATAAATAAAGACAAAAACCTGTTATACTGGTACCAGTTACTAAGCAGTAAGAATTTACAAAATGTTGACCATATCATTCATAGGTTTGAGTTAAGCAAAGATATGTGGTTAGAAATTCAAAATTGTAGACAATTAGTTGAACATAAGATTAATCTAATGCAACCAACAGTGAGAAATTATTTCCCCATAGCCATTGAGTTACTCATTCTAATGCACCAGAATATAATGAACATAAGATTAATCTAATGCAACAAACAGAACTTATTTCCCCCATTCATTGAGCTAGTCATTATTCTAATTTACCAGAATATAATTGGAAAGGGACTTCTATCTAAAAATATATAAGGTACTTAAGAAATTAACAGTATGTCACAGAGAAAGCTATTGGGATTATTTTAGACTTGTTAATAATAACTAACCAAGTGAATATTATAAAAACTAATATTCTAATCTTAAAAATAAACTACTTCATCACTAATGTGAAGGATATTCTCTTCAAAGTTCTTACATAGAACCTTTGTCACACCACATAAAGTTGAACTGACGTATAATAAAAACATAGGATAGTGGAGATGTAAATGTTAACTGACTGGCATCATATGTTTTACAATTGTATTAAACTTAAAACATATTAGGATAATATGAATTCTCTCTTACAGTGTGTTTTTAATGATACATTTATACTGACCAAATATCTTATTTTATTTAATACACCTACTCCCATGTGTCATGAAAACAACATTCCCTCTTTTATGGAGTATCTTAACATTAGCATGAAAAGTCACCACCAAGAAGTGGAAGAATCAGACTACTCCTACTATGAAGGAATTTGTGCATGTGGAAAATGAAGTATGTCATCTTGAACTTACAATCAAGACAAGAACATCTAGAATCATGTCTTAGTATAATATATGGTTGAAATTCGAAGAACTGCTGGACAAATAGACTTTAATAAATAACAACTACTCATCACATTTTTTCTGTTTAAAAACCTTTTATATTAGACACCATTATAAATAGTTATTTTAGTTGTTTATTATTGTTCCTTTACATTGTATATTTGTTTTATCATATTTCTATTATCATATATTAATGTCTTGTTGTTAAAAATTTCAATAAAAATAGTTGAGGGGAAAAAGAAATACTTGGTCTAGGGATCCAAACCTCTTCTGCAACATCAATAGAACATTTTGGAGGGACAGGTTTATCTCGGGGGGGGGTACCACTGCTTTGCAGTAGATTCCCCATCTACTTAAAACAAAGTTCATCCCTGTCCATATTCAAGTGCAGCTTGGATCTATGGATGGGAAACAGATAATATATCCCTAGGCTGCCCCCTGTACTACTAATGGACTGAGGGAGCTGCTAATAGATTTATCCTATGCATGGTTTCCTTCAAATTATCTATGGTATGATTCCAGTTATTCTCATTATGGGTAATATATAATTATCAACCATGGGATGGGTAAGACCAATCTCTAACTAAATGGGATAGGTTAATTCAAATATAAAAAGGAAATTGGCTAGGCTAAAAATAGCCTACACAGGCAGCTAGCTTATTACTTACCCATGAACCTAAGCCATCTGGCAAGAATAATCTTGGGAATTTTATGGACAAACTTTTCCACAATACAGGAAAAAAGTAAATTTTCTTTCTATAGGGACCTTATTCTGGCCATGTAATACCTGGTTTGACTGTGTACAGCCAGACAATTCATTAGGTTCTTAATAAAATTTGAAAAGAATAGAAAAAGATGGGTAAGAGAATGTACTGGTTAAAATGTTCAACTTAAATTTATGGTCATTTTTTTCAAGTATTACGTGTAAGTTCCATGTAGATACTGGTAAATGTGCTGGAAGCCCGCCTGATGGATGAGCATGGAGTAAAT
This sequence comes from Protopterus annectens, assembly GCF_019279795.1. Lineage (NCBI taxonomy): Eukaryota > Metazoa > Chordata > Ceratodontiformes > Protopteridae > Protopterus > Protopterus annectens. The sequence goes on from NC_056750.1 coordinate 87,489,466, forward strand.
GTAGGCCTATCTGATGGAGTAAATGTGGTGAGTCCCTTCATAATGGATGAGCATGGAATAAGTGGAGACCTTAACAAAAATATACCATTTACAAAGGCATTCTGTATTTTTATCAGGGTTAAAGAATTTGAATCAAGGCTGTCATGAAAGCTGGATATTGTGACCAAACAGACTTCAGTTAAAATTGAACAATTTCAATTTAAAAATGCAGCCAGAATATCCAAAATGCAGGAACAGGAGCAGAAAAGATGGATCCAGTCATGTTGCAGTGGTCTAAGTAGGAAGATGTCTCCACTTCTTACCTGCTTTACTCATATGGGGGTTTTGAGAAGATGGAAAAATCTTGACCAGTCTTCCAAAAAAGAATAATTACTAACAACTAATGAAGTAAAGATGTCAAGCAGCCAGTGCATGGAGTAAATATGGGGGATGCCCTACCTGACAGATGAGCATGGCGTAATGTGGGGGAGACCCTACCTGATGGATGAGCATGGAGTAAATGTGAGGGAGGCCCTACCTGATGGATGAGCATTGGCATAAATGTGAGGGGAGGCTCTACCTGATGGATGAGCATGGAGTAAATGTGCTGGAAGCCCACCTGATGGATGAGTATGGAGTAAATGTAGGGGAGGCCCTATCTGAAGGAGTAAATGTGGTGAAGCCCTTCATGATGGATGAGCATGGAATAAATGTGGGAGAGGCCCACCTGATGGGTGAGCATGGAATAAATATTGGGGAGGCCCTACATGATGGATGAGCATGGAGTAATGTGTGGGAGGCTCACCTGATGGATGAGCATGGAGTAAATGTGTGGGAGGCTCACCTGATGGATGAGCATGGAGTAAATGTGAGGGAGACCCTACCTGATGGATGAGCATGAATAAATATCAGGGAGGCCCTACATGATGGGTGAGCATGGCATAATGTGGGGAAGGCCCACCTAATGGATGAGCATGGAGTAAATATGAGGGAGGTCCTACCTGATGGATGAGCATGGCATAAATGTGAGGGGATGCACTACCTGATGGATGATCATGGAGTAATGTGGGGGAGGCCCTACCTGATGGATGAACATGGAGTAAATGTGCTGGAAGCCCACCTGATGGATGAGCATGGAGTAAATGCAGGGGAGGCCCTATCTGATGGAGTAAATGTGGTGAGTCCCTTCATGATGGATGAGCATGGAATAAATGTGGGAGAAGCTCACCTGATGGATGAGCATGGAATAAATCTAGGGGAGGCCCTACGTGATCGAGTAAATGTGGTGAGGCCCTTCATGATGGATGAGCATGGAGTAAACGTGGGAGAGGCCCTACCTGATGGATGGGCATGGAGTAAATGTGAGGGGAGCCCCTACCTTATGGATGAACATGGAATAAATATCAGGGAGGCCCTATCTGATGGATGAGCATGAAGTACATCTAGGGGAGGCCCTACTTGGTGGATGAGCATGGAGTAAATCTGAAGGAGCCCCTACCTGATGGATGAGCATGGAATAAATATCAGGGAGGCCCTACCTGATGGATGAGCATGGAGTAATGTGACGGAGGCCCACCTGATGGATGATCATGGAGTAAATGTGGGGGAAGCCCACCTGATGGATGAGTATGGAGTAAATGTAGGGGAGGCCCTACTTGATGGAGTAAATGAGGTGATACCCTTCATGATGGATGAGCATGGAATAAATGTGGGAGAGGCCCACCTAATGGATGAGCATGGAGTAAATCTAGGGGAAGCCCTACTGATGGAGTAAATGTGTTGGGCCCTTCATGATGGCTGAGCATGGAGTAAATGTGGGGGAGGCGCACCTGATGGATGAGCATGGAGTAAATGTAGGGGAGGCTCTACCTGATGGATGAGCATGTAGTAAATGTGAGAGAGCCCCTACCTGATGGATGAGCATGGAATAAATATTGGGGAGGCCCTAGCTGATGGATGAGTATGGACTAATGTGAGGGAGGCCCACCTGATGGATGAGCATAGAGTAAATGTAAGGGAGGCCCTACCTGATGGATGAGCATGGAGTAAATGTGAGGGAGGCTCTACCTGATGGATGAGCATGGAGTAAACATAGGGGAGGCCCACCTGATGGATGAGCATGGAGTAAATGTAGGGGAGGCCCTACCTGATGGAGTAAATGTGGTGAGGCCCTTCATGATGGATGAGCATGGAGTAAATGTGGGGGAGGTCCACCTGATGGATGAGCATGGAGTAAATGTAGGGGAGGCCCTACCTGATGGAGTAATGTGGTGAGGCTCTTCATGATGGATGAGCAATGGGTAAATGTGGGGGAGGCCCACCTGATGGATGAGCATGGAGTAAATGTAGGGGAGCCCTACCTGATGGAGTAAATGTGGTGAGGCCCTTCATGATGGATGAGCATTAAGTAAATGTGTGGGAGGCCCACCTGATGGATGAGCATGGAGTAAATGTAGGGGAGGCCCTACCTGATGGAGTAAATGTGGTGTAGCCCCTCGTGATGGATGAGCATGGAGTAAGTATGGGGGAGGCCCACCTGATGGATGAGCATGGAGTAAATATGGGGGAGGCCCACCTGATGGATGAGCATGGAGTAAATGTAGGGGAGGCCCTACCTGATGGAGTACATATGGTGAGGCCCTTCATGATGGATGAGCATGGAGTAAATGTGGGGGATGCCCACCTGATGGATGAGCATGGAATAAATATTGGGGAGGCCCTACCTGATGGATGAGCATGGAGTAAATGTAGGGGAGGCCCTACCTGATGGATGAGTAAAAGACATTCTAGCGGGTTTTAAGAAGAAGGGCTTCTCAAGAAGATGGGGTACTAACAAAGGGAAACAGATATGTCAGGGTCAATGTGAAGTTCTTTCAATTACCTTTGGTTTGTGAAGTCTGGTCTTCTGAATGAATCTCATCATCAGAAAGAAGGGGGGAGGGGAAATGTAGACAAATACATGCATCAAATCTGAATATCCTTAAAGGCGTTGTCAGGTAGGTCTGGCATTCTGACACCTTTGGACTCATAGGGACCACTGCATAACTCTCATGTTATACTTTGGCATCTGAAACCATGGAAATGGTCACTAAAACCCGGTAACTTGAGATTAAGACATGCTGCGACCTACCTGGTGTGGTATTTATAGTTACCTGATCTGGAATTTGGTCTTTTCTTAACCTTTGTAGATGTGAGAAAGAATGTCATATTGGTTGAAAATACTTCTTTTCACAGGGCGTTGCTTTCATAACTTTGTATCCAAACTGCACATTATGAAACTGTTCAGCTGTGCAGATTGTAAACATAACTCTGTTAGATTTGTCATTGTATTCAATAGAATATTACAATAAGACACTCCGTGGCTGATGCCAGGTCCTCTGTAGATAATCCTGCTAGGAGCCAGTCATCCAATTTCTGAAACACTTGGCTTCATGTAGTCTTAGGTGAGCTGCTACCATTGTCATGAATTTGGTAAACATTTAGTGGTTAACATGAGAAAAAATGGAAGAGCCTAGAGCTAAAAGTGACTGCTACAAATTAGACGTGTAGTATGCCCTTGGAATCTGTTTTTTAATTTTTAAGTGGAAGTAGTTATTCTAGCACAAGATTACAGCCAGTCTTTTCCTAAGCAAAGAAGGGTTGAAAGGCATATTTAAAAAA
>NC_056750.1:87493604-87515998 GCF_019279795.1 Protopterus annectens
TAAAAAAAAATTTTTAAAATATGTTTATGGGGAAACCCCGCAGAAAGGATAAAAGAACCAAAAAATACCTTTTATGGGGAAACCCCGACAGCAAAGGATAAATAGATATCCATTACAAAATAGGCTGCTAGTGTAGTGGGACTAACCCTGACAGCAAAGGATAAATAGATATCCATTCGAAAATAGGCTGCTAGTGTAGTGGGACTAACCCTGACAGCAAAGGATAAATAGATATCCATTCGAAAATAGGCTGCTAGTGTAGTGGGACTAACCCTGACAGCAAAGGATAAATAGATATCCATTCGAAAATAGGCTGCTAGTGTAGTGGGACTAACCCTGACAGCAAAGGATAAATAGATATCCATTCGAAAATAGGCTGCTAGTGTAGTGGGACTAACCCTGACAGCAAAGGATAAATAGATATCCATTCGAAAATAGGCTGCTAGTGTAGTGGGACTAACCCTGACAGCAAAGGATAAATAGATATCCATTCGAAAATAGGCTGCTAGTGTAGTGGGACTAACCCTGACAGCAAAGGATAAATAGATATCCATTCGAAAATAGGCTGCTAGTGTAGTGGGACTAACCCTGACAGCAAAGGATAAATAGATATCCATTCGAAAATAGGCTGCTAGTGTAGTGGGACTAACCCTGACAGCAAAGGATAAATAGATATCCATTCGAAAATAGGCTGCTAGTGTAGTGGGACTAACCCTGACAGCAAAGGATAAATAGATATCCATTCGAAAATAGGCTGCTAGTGTAGTGGGACTAACCCTGACAGCAAAGGATAAATAGATATCCATTCGAAAATAGGCTGCTAGTGTAGTGGGACTAACCCTGACAGCAAAGGATAAATAGATATCCATTCGAAAATAGGCTGCTAGTGTAGTGGGACTAACCCTGACAGCAAAGGATAAATAGATATCCATTCGAAAATAGGCTGCTAGTGTAGTGGGACTAACCCTGACAGCAAAGGATAAATAGATATCCATTCGAAAATAGGCTGCTAGTGTAGTGGGACTAACCCTGACAGCAAAGGATAAATAGATATCCATTCGAAAATAGGCTGCTAGTGTAGTGGGACTAACCCTGACAGCAAAGGATAAATAGATATCCATTCGAAAATAGGCTGCTAGTGTAGTGGGACTAACCCTGACAGCAAAGGATAAATAGATATCCATTCGAAAATAGGCTGCTAGTGTAGTGGGACTAACCCTGACAGCAAAGGATAAATAGATATCCATTCGAAAATAGGCTGCTAGTGTAGTGGGACTAACCCTGACAGCAAAGGATAAATAGATATCCATTCAAAATAGGCTGCTAGTGTAGTGGGACTAACCCTGACAGCAAAGGATAAATAGATATCCATTCGAAAATAGGCTGCTAGTGTAGTGGGACTAACCCTGACAGCAAAGGATAAATAGATATCCATTCGAAAATAGGCTGCTAGTGTAGTGGGACTAACCCTGACAGCAAAGGATAAATAGATATCCATTCAAAATAGGCTGCTAGTGTAGTGGGACTAACCCTGACAGCAAAGGATAAATAGATATCCATTCAAAAATAGGCTGCTAGTGTAGTGGGACTAACCCTGACAGCAAAGGATAAATAGATATCCATTCGAAAATAGGCTGCTAGTGTAGTGGGACTAACCCTGACAGCAAAGGATAAATAGATATCCATTCGAAAATAGGCTGCTAGTGTAGTGGGACTAACCCTGACAGCAAAGGATAAATAGATATCCATTCGAAAATAGGCTGCTAGTGTAGTGGGACTAACCCTGACAGCAAAGGATAAATAGATATCCATTCGAAAATAGGCTGCTAGTGTAGTGGGACTAACCCTGACAGCAAAGGATAAATAGATATCCATTCGAAAATAGGCTGCTAGTGTAGTGGGACTAACCCTGACAGCAAAGGATAAATAGATATCCATTCGAAAATAGGCTGCTAGTGTAGTGGGACTAACCCTGACAGCAAAGGATAAATAGATATCCATTCGAAAATAGGCTGCTAGTGTAGTGGGACTAACCCTGACAGCAAAGGATAAATAGATATCCATTCGAAAATAGGCTGCTAGTGTAGTGGGACTAACCCTGACAGCAAAGGATAAATAGATATCCATTCGAAAATAGGCTGCTAGTGTAGTGGGACTAACCCTGACAGCAAAGGATAAATAGATATCCATTCGAAAATAGGCTGCTAGTGTAGTGGGACTAACCCTGACAGCAAAGGATAAATAGATATCCATTCGAAAATAGGCTGCTAGTGTAGTGGGACTAACCCTGACAGCAAAGGATAAATAGATATCCATTCGAAAATAGGCTGCTAGTGTAGTGGGACTAACCCTGACAGCAAAGGATAAATAGATATCCATTCGAAAATAGGCTGCTAGTGTAGTGGGACTAACCCTGACAGCAAAGGATAAATAGATATCCATTCAAAATAGGCTGCTAGTGTAGTGGGACTAACCCTGACAGCAAAGGATAAATAGATATCCATTCGAAAATAGGCTGCTAGTGTAGTGGGACTAACCCTGACAGCAAAGGATAAATAGATATCCATTCGAAAATAGGCTGCTAGTGTAGTGGGACTAACCCTGACAGCAAAGGATAAATAGATATCCATTCGAAAATAGGCTGCTAGTGTAGTGGGACTAACCCTGACAGCAAAGGATAAATAGATATCCATTCGAAAATAGGCTGCTAGTGTAGTGGGACTAACCCTGACAGCAAAGGATAAATAGATATCCATTCGAAAATAGGCTGCTAGTGTAGTGGGACTAACCCTGACAGCAAAGGATAAATAGATATCCATTCGAAAATAGGCTGCTAGTGTAGTGGGACTAACCCTGACAGCAAAGGATAAATAGATATCCATTCGAAAATAGGCTGCTAGTGTAGTGGGACTAACCCTGACAGCAAAGGATAAATAGATATCCATTCGAAAATAGGCTGCTAGTGTAGTGGGACTAACCCTGACAGCAAAGGATAAATAGATATCCATTCGAAAATAGGCTGCTAGTGTAGTGGGACTAACCCTGACAGCAAAGGATAAATAGATATCCATTCGAAAATAGGCTGCTAGTGTAGTGGGACTAACCCTGACAGCAAAGGATAAATAGATATCCATTCGAAAATAGGCTGCTAGTGTAGTGGGACTAACCCTGACAGCAAAGGATAAATAGATATCCATTCGAAAATAGGCTGCTAGTGTAGTGGGACTAACCCTGACAGCAAAGGATAAATAGATATCCATTCGAAAATAGGCTGCTAGTGTAGTGGGACTAACCCTGACAGCAAAGGATAAATAGATATCCATTCGAAAATAGGCTGCTAGTGTAGTGGGACTAACCCTGACAGCAAAGGATAAATAGATATCCATTCGAAAATAGGCTGCTAGTGTAGTGGGACTAACCCTGACAGCAAAGGATAAATAGATATCCATTCGAAAATAGGCTGCTAGTGTAGTGGGACTAACCCTGACAGCAAAGGATAAATAGATATCCATTCGAAAATAGGCTGCTAGTGTAGTGGGACTAACCCTGACAGCAAAGGATAAATAGATATCCATTCGAAAATAGGCTGCTAGTGTAGTGGGACTAACCCTGACAGCAAAGGATAAATAGATATCCATTCGAAAATAGGCTGCTAGTGTAGTGGGACTAACCCTGACAGCAAAGGATAAATAGATATCCATTCGAAAATAGGCTGCTAGTGTAGTGGGACTAACCCTGACAGCAAAGGATAAATAGATATCCATTCGAAAATAGGCTGCTAGTGTAGTGGGACTAACCCTGACAGCAAAGGATAAATAGATATCCATTCGAAAATAGGCTGCTAGTGTAGTGGGACTAACCCTGACAGCAAAGGATAAATAGATATCCATTCGAAAATAGGCTGCTAGTGTAGTGGGACTAACCCTGACAGCAAAGGATAAATAGATATCCATTCGAAAATAGGCTGCTAGTGTAGTGGGACTAACCCTGACAGCAAAGGATAAATAGATATCCATTCGAAAATAGGCTGCTAGTGTAGTGGGACTAACCCTGACAGCAAAGGATAAATAGATATCCATTCGAAAATAGGCTGCTAGTGTAGTGGGACTAACCCTGACAGCAAAGGATAAATAGATATCCATTCGAAAATAGGCTGCTAGTGTAGTGGGACTAACCCTGACAGCAAAGGATAAATAGATATCCATTCGAAAATAGGCTGCTAGTGTAGTGGGACTAACCCTGACAGCAAAGGATAAATAGATATCCATTCGAAAATAGGCTGCTAGTGTAGTGGGACTAACCCTGACAGCAAAGGATAAATAGATATCCATTTGAAAATAGGCTGCTAGTGTAGTGGGACTAACCCTGACAGCAAAGGATAAATAGATATCCATTCGAAAATAGGCTGGTAGTGTAGTGGGACTAACCCTGACAGCAAAGGATAAATGGATATCCATTCGAAAATAGGCTGGTAGTGTAGTGGGACTAACCCTGACAGTCTTGCTTCTCTTTCCCCAGTCTTCAACATTTTTCCTAGGCCTTAGAATTTGCCATTTACACCTTCCACTTCTATCTTGTTGCCACTGCATTGGAAAAAAAAACAGTTTATCTAGCATTTACTTAGAAGTATATGCACTGTGTATGCAGGACAGAAGATAGAAGAGTGGTGCAGTAAAGCAACTTGTCCACTACACAGGGGAGGACAGACTAGAAATGATATGGGGAATCTTGGTGAGGGACAGTTTTTTGATGGCAGTGAAACGCCATCAGAATTAGTGACAGACTCATGGCAATCAGACTGCAGTGTAAACATAAGGCGGGATTCATAATCTCAGACTATTGCCCCAGCTCAGGGCTGTGATGGAGAAGAAAAGATTACATTCCGGAAGCAGCTGCATGACCTATCAGATAAAGCAGGACGACATGAGTTGGACTAATAATGAGGGACCTGAGTTTCATATTGGGGCAAGGATAACAGGACATCAGGAATGCCTCGTCCAAGAGTGGGGCAACAGGGATAAAGAAGGAGAGGCTGTTCTAGGCTTCAGTCTGGCAAATAGCTTGATGGTGGCCAACAGCAGTTCACCAAAAGAGACAGCCACAAGATCACAACAAGAGTGGCCAACATCCACTCAGGTAAGTGTCTTCTAAGTAAGAAAAAGGCACTGGAGTAGAATCAGAGATTACAATGTCACTCGCAGTGACAGTCACCCTACAGCATAAACCACTGTTGGCAATAGCCAACTGTAAGTAGTGGGTTCTAAGGTCAACAGAGACCAGGATGATGAACTTGAAGTTGACTGGCAGCACAAGAGATCAAAGAAATACTCAGCATTCTAGCACCTAAGGATGAAATAGGTGGAGTTGAAGAGTGGCAGAGACTCAAAACAGTATGTGTGGGCACTTTAGAATACATATGAGGCCAAGCCAGATGTGGAAATAAGGTACATAAGGAAAGCTGGTGGTGGAATGGCAAAGTCTAGGTTGTAACCCACAAAGCTCCACCCATCACTGATGAGAACCAAGGAAACAGCCAGACATGAAACAATGCTGAAATGCTGGAAACATTCCAGTGTAAAAGTACAAAAGTAAAACAAAGTTCTTAATAACCAAAAATGTTTATTCACAAATAAATTGAGCACTTTTATTCCACAACTGGAACTTCATCACAATCTGAATCAATATATGATTTCCTTTTATACAATTAATTTAAAGCCCTATTAACTGTTGTTCATTTAAAATTATAATTGATGCAACTCTGAAATAAATAATATTTGATTATACCAAAAAAATCTTTTGAAAAGTAAAATTTAAAACACGTTTACTTTAAAACATGTTTTTTTTCAAAGTCTAGGTTGTATAAAAAGTAAAAGGAGTACCAAACCATGATGCAGTCAAAAGTAAAAGCATTCAGCAACATATGATGAAAAACAAATTCTTTTATTCCACATAAAAAATGTAAACGCTTTTGCGTGGGTCATCCCACGCTTCATCAGACAATGTCTAGGTTGTATCAAAAGAAGGAGCACAGGAAAAAGTGAGAGATAGAAAAGACCAGGCTAAGAAGACAACTAGCTGACTAACAAAGAGACTGATTGCAAGAAAAATTGCAATAGACCATGACATTAGAGACATTCTACCATCTTCTGGAAAGTGAATCAGCAGATGGAACAAATAAACTGTATCAGCGTGCAAGACAAACAAAGAAGAGAAAGAAGATGTCTTCAGACACTATTCATAACGGATGGCAGCAACCATCGACTCACCAGTCCAGACGACGTAAAAGGCAGATGGAAGGAGTACTTGCAGCAGCTTCTAAATGAATAAAACCCCACAGAAGCTGGACTGCCTCATGCACAGCCTATAATCAAAGAGGAGGAAAAATGTACCCTAAAAATGTAAGAACACCAAGGAAAACGAAGTCAGGGAAAGCAGCAGACTCAGGTGAGGTCACAGCAGATATGATCACGATGGGGGCTGAGTTAGAGGACAAATGGCCCCTGATGGGAATCGTAGCAGCATGGAAAGAAAAGTGTATCCCAGATGGGTGGAGAATAAGCATTCTCTTGCTGCTGAACAAGAAGAAAGGGGGCATTTACAACTGTGGGCAGTAAAGTCGTATCATACTCCTGTCACTCTGCATGGACATGCTGGAGAGGGTGACTGATAAATGAAAGACGGGAGATGAGCAGTTGAAGAAGTTGGACATGAGAAAAGACACCATCTGGGCATTTCTTGACTTGAGGAAAGCATATAAGAAGGTCCCAAGAAAGATAATATGGGCAGTCCTGCAGTGGTTCAAAGTACCAGACACATTAGTAGAATTAGTGCAAGCTATGTATAATGACCCAATGACTCAAGTACAAACAGTGTTTCGTCTCACAGAGGGGTTCATAGTGGGAGTGAGTGTGCATCAGGAATCAGCTCACAGCTCACTGCTGTTCTTACTGGTGATGGACTACATTATCAAACAGGTCAAAGCTGCTGTATGCTGACTCTGAGCAGGAACTTCAGGAATTAATAGCTGATTGGAATGTAAACCTGAAAGCACATGGGATGAAAATGAATACAGACAAGACAGTCATTATAGCAGCAAATTGGAGAAATCAGAAGAAGCTGAAAAAATGAGATAGAAAGGAAAACAACTGAACATGGTAATAGCATCAAGTATCTGCTAGAAGTGGTTGAGTAGAAGGGAGATCTCAATGAGGAGGTCAAAGGTAGACTCTGAAATATTGCAGCCAACTGTCACAGAGTGCCAAGGGAATTGTTAGACAAAAGAATGTAATGGAAGCTGAAAAGTAAGGTGTACAAAACAGTGATGTGACTGGTAGTTTTGTATGGCACAGAAAACTGGGCAGTAAAGGCAGAGCCACTGAAAAAGCTAGAGGTGATGGAGATGAAGTGTCTCAGATGGGTGGTAGGACAGATGAAGAAATGATGACATTAGAGCAGAAGCCAGAGTAGCTCCAATTGCAGAGATGGTCTATGGTTCAGGTACAAGAGCAGGAAAGTAAAAGACAATCTGGTGATGACTATTTTGGAGAGACTGGACGTAGGCAGGTGGAAATAATCATCTACTCAAGAGATGGATGGATTGCATGAGAGAAGACCTGACCAGGCTTGAAAGTCAAAAAAGATAGGAGGGTGGTACTGAATTAAGGGAAGTGGTGGAAGGTGACGCAGCATTCAAACCCCATCTTGAAAATAATGGGACAAGCAGATTTTGGTGATGATTACTTTGAGGTTTTTGTGCAGTTAATGTTACTTCCTAACAGCAGTTGCTGGCTGTTGTTTAGCACTCTGTTGACTGTATACTTTTCATGAAGGTTCGATTTGTTAGTTAATAAAATTGCTTATGTTACATACTGTGCTGTGTTCTGGTTTCTTGGTACTTCATTAAGTGTGCAGTCTTGGATGGTAAAGGTTTTACTGAATCCTTAAATGTGGGCATAAAATTCCTCCCCAAGACAAACTTGTTTTCTATGTAGGAAATGTAAATAAAAATGTGACATTTGTCAGGCTTTTGATTTCAGAATATTGTGTGACAGGACTATTAAGTTAATTCTTAACAGAGTGTTACCTAGTGAAGAGTCTAAACCAGAAGGGTCTTCTTCCTCTATAGTCAGCCCCTTTAATGCTCATGTCTAATTTGGGTTCTTCTGACTTCCCAAAATCCAAAAACAAGGATAAGGATAGATATAAAGAAAAGAAGCATAGGCAAGATGGGTCTGTAAATTCCAAGGACTCTTCAGCTGCAGCAGATAAAACTCTCATAATAAAAGAGATGACTTCCTCCTGTTCTTCTGTTACTTCTCCAAATGGTGTTTCCAAAGTTCCAGTCACTGTGTTTGATGCCATTTCCCATGCACTTACTAGACATGATAGTGTGTCTTAGTTATCTGAGTCTGAACTTAGGGGGTATGTATCTACCAGATGTTTATATATCTGTTGACCAGATAAGCCCAATGGACTCAAGTATCTCTTACCATTTAAAAAACAAAGTATCCCTTTTCAAGGTGTAGCTTGAAAGCACTGTCTCAAACAATCAAATCCTGTATCCTGGAGCACAAGAACCAGCTCCTTAACAGCTCAGGGCTGTAGACCACTGTAGTAACTGAACCTTAAAGGTACCAGCAACAATGCTGATGTTGTCCATGATTCCAGTTTTCTGACAACACCCATCAGTTTAATGTCTTCCATGTCAATAGGGCCATAAATGTCAATGGCAGCTACACAAATGCTTTCAGCACTGGACATCACTGTGGTCAACAGAGTCAGGAATGGGTTGTGAGGTCCAGTACCAATACCAGTACCATCAGTGTTACTGCAGCTCTCCAATACTTCTGTTTATGAGCATTTGAGCATTGGATCCTAGATTCTGAGCTCAGGCTTGATGGGTTATCTGGAACTCTTGTCCATGGTCCAATACTTTGTGCATGTATTTTCAGTATCAGCATCAAAGGGCTTTGACCTCAGGAACTCTGCTTCACTGTTATTGATTTTTTATATCAGTATTTTAGACTGCTGTGCATATGCCTACCTTGGCATCTGTAACTGTATCAGTCTTAATGGAGGACTCTCTCCAATACCCCTTCAGCCACTCAGCCTTCTTGGTAGCAGGACAGACAGTCTAAAATAATCTGCTGGGTACTTCCTATTGTACCTGGGACTATTTTGTTTCATCCTTCCCCTCAGACTCCTCCCACCCAAGGAGCGGCAGGAAGCAGTAGGCGTAGGGGAAAGCACATTGACCTCCCACTGGAGTCTGTGTCTATCACCCCAGACACAGCTAATGGAGATTCCAAACCAACCCCTAGATGATCCATAATTTATGGAGATCTTTAAAATGAATATTGAAAAGGGTGGATGCATATTCACAATGGATATTGTAGGGTGTTTTGATCCCCTTGCCTTATCCTAGTGTGAGTTCCCTTCTGTCAGGATTGCTGCTTTTGTCATGAGAGAGGCACTGAAATAACCAGATGCTGTGACATCTATTCTAAGAAAGTGCAGACTTTTCAAAGATTCAAACTGTTGAATTCAGATTCCTGTCATTGATTCTATAGTTGCTGCAGCAGCTCTTAAAAAGGGTCCAAGTCTGTATATTGCTGTGGTCTATCATCCCACCCTTCCAAATATAATGTAGGACAATGGACAAGTCTGACAGGTAAGTTGATGTATATGGTACATTTACATAAGGGCACTGAACGGTGAGTTAATGTATACAGTATGTTTACGTAAGGGCACTGAACGGTGAGTTAATTTATACGGTACATTTACATAAGGGCACTGAACTGATTAACTCACATTATGCTTCCAGACAAATTTTGCTGATGACATGTCCAGGGCTCTGCAAGAAATTCCAGTTGATAATCTTAAAAACAAATTGCAGCCACAGATGGCAACAATGTCATCTTTATCAATCGTCACCATGTCAGTGGGACATATTTCTACAGACAGGGCAACTAGGGTAGTTGGCACTGGCATATATCTCTCTGCTATCAGGCGTAGCTGTGCCTGACTAACGATACTGAAGATTCAGGGCGTTCCCTTCCTCTCATTCCTTCATTAATGCCTCTTTTGATGGGCATATCCCATTTGCACTAAACATTATGGAAAACTGGAGAACACACACAAAAAAGAGGGAAACGTCACTGCTGTGCGCATGACATTTTACATTTCACCACACCCCTTCTCTAGGATGCAAAAGAATCTCCACCTGTTGTGGTACCAGTGAGGCCAACAGCAACAAGGAAATCAAAGGTAACCCTCAAAAGAAGGGACATTGTGTTCACCCAAATGGGAGATAGCAGTCTAATACCTTACACCTTGACCAACGATCCCACTCTGTAGCAAGTTTGTGGTTTGTTATCCCTGCCCTTACCTCCATGTCTGACCATTGTATAGAAAAAGGGGATCTGAACAATAATATCCAGAGGCCATACCATTTCTTTCCACATCCCACCTAAGTCCCAATCTCTCCTATTGCTCAATGTCCCTCTCTATTAAAAGAGTTGAACATAAAAACACATCTTGAATGCCTTGAAGACCAAGATATCAATGAAGTCTAACCAGCCTAGAAGGGGCATGGTTATTACCCCATGTTCCTTTTAGTTCTGAAGAAAACAAAGTATCTCAGACCAATACTGGATTTAAGCAATTTCAATGAATTTTCCCCAAAGAAAAATTAGGGATGTTACAGTCTAGTCGATTTGTCTGTAAGAAATAGATGGGAAATCCTGTTTGGGTTACCTTGTTGTGAAACTGTTTTCATTCCAGCCAGAGCCTAATGCAGAAATGTTTATTTCTTTATCCCTTCTGTAGGGGAATTCTCAGAAATGCTGTCATCTAGAAATGATGTCCAGCCTCCTTTACACTTTTTCTACATTCCCCTTATGTTGATTTTCATCTGGAGTCATAGTCACACTCCCATTCTAGGCTTTACAAGTGTGGTTTCCTCTGATTTTGCCTCATCTTCCATAGAAGCCTTTTTGTCTGAGATGCTTCAGAGCCACGATGACTCGCCCATCTGGAAAGCCTCCCCAAAACCATCCCTCCCCTCATTTAACTCTAAAGGTGCTCTCTGTCAACAAAAAACAAAAGGAAAGCCTAGCCGAGCTACATTTTCAACTGTGTGATTCCTTAAAACTGCTTTCATTAAAAATAACATGGATTATATGCAAATGGCTCTTTACATCTGTTTTAGCCCTATAGCAGTTCTGAATGGCCATTTACTTTTTTTCTTTTTATGTCTCTTATGAACAAATTCAGACCAATAAAGGCAAGTGCTACTAGCTGTAGGCATACATGTTTCAGGCTTCTTATGGCCTCATCAGCACAGCATAACAGGACTGCTTGGCAAATAATTGGAAACACAGGGTTTCTGTACCCAGCTGATATCCATAACCATTAGGGTGTCTGCAAAATATCCCAGCTAGCAAACTAAAGCAATGAGTAACAAGGTCACACAGGAAAAAAAAAACAATCAGCAAAAAACAAAAGAATAACCCAGCAAAGCTAGATTTTCCACTGTGTGATTCCTTAAAAACTCTTGTATTAGAAGTAACATGGGATATATGAAAATGACCCCTTAACGACATCAGGTACCTCTAATACAAGAGGCTTTAAGGGATCACACAGTGGAAAATCTAGCTTGAACAGGTTTTTCTTTTGTTTTTTGCTGATTGTTTTTTTTTCTGTATGACCTTGTCACTTATTGTTTTACTTGTTAGTTCAGATATTTTGCAGACACCCTAATGGTTATGAACATCAGCTGGGTATGACAACCCTATGTTTCAAACATTAGGGAAACAGTCTACTTATGCTGTACTGATGAGGCCATAAGACGGCTGAAACATGCATGCCCACAGCTAGTGGGTTTTGGCTTTATTGGCCTGAATTTTCCATAAGAGACTTAAAAGAAGAAAGGGCATGGGTATTCAGAACTCCCATATAGCTAAAACACCCTGATGTCCTTAAGTGGTCATTTGCATATATCTAATGTGTTTCTAATACAAGAGGTTTTTAAGGAATCACACAGTGGAAAATCTAGCTTGGCTGTGTTTTTCTTTTGTTTTTTGCTGATTGTTTTTTCGTTAGTCATTGTTTTAGTTACTCTCTGGCCAGTAATGGTCAGGGACATTTCTTACAAACTAAGGGTCATCTCTATTCTCACCTCTGCCACAAACTCAATACTACGTTTTTCCACTTGGTATAATTCTAGAGGGTTGCATAGCCAAGGGAGTCACATAGCTGTTATACTTCATCTCCTAAGCCAAATAATTTATACTAGGTATGTCACATATTCGCTTTGCTGCCATTTCTAATCTTTACCAAGGAGTGCAGGACTCTTGGTTTCATTGTTATTTTCAATTTCTTCTCTTCAATTACTCTTGAAATGTCATAATATAAAAGCATATGTAGTCGGATTTATATCATATTACTGAGTTTCAGAAACTCAAAATTCGCATGATCAGTGCAATATGTTTGAGTTTCTGAAAACTGCAATATAAAACAATCTACATTTTTGCAAGGGGGGGTTGTGCCCCCTACACACCCTGCAAATTATGTATACTAACTCCAAGACTGCACTACAATAGGGTAAGGGGCAAATTCCCTGATCCCCACTGTACCGAGATCTACATAGAAATGCTCCTGCAGTTATCCAGATTATGCTTGAAGGGTGATAATGTATTGCACTGTGTAACCTGCAGGGGGCAGTATATTCCAGTGATGATGAGGCACTGCATATACAATCTATCTCTTCCTCACATTCTAGTTATCTGCTGCTGAAGATTTAAGTCCAGTTTCTGGTGTTTGCTAAGCTATTAGACTTGCAGAGATATATGATATCAAACACAACATGGTATCAGTGCAGTAGGAGACTCAGAAGTCAAGTGTATATAGCACGCTGAATAAACAGATAGAGGTTCAAGCCTGTCCTGGTAGCTCAGGCTCATTAAGTCTGCTTAGTTAGGAATCTCTGGGGCTTCTGCAGCTGTCTGATATGTCAAGTGAGGCACACCCTAGAACTTATCTAAACAGAGCTGAATATTACATAAGGAAACAGCTGAAGGCCAGAAGAAAGGTTACACCAACACACTGTGATATTTTAACAGCTTGGGCTATCAGTAATACATAACTTTTTCCTGCAAAGCAGTCAGAGACTTGCGTTTTAACACCTTAATGAAGTGGTACACAGGAAATTAAATCAGAGATTGCAATAAAAATCATTATTATGGTTTATAATACTAGATTGTTTGTAGTTTGCAGTGCACTGATACTCACAGTACAACACAATGTAGGAAAGTTGAAGTATGAGTGAGGAGCATGATAGGTGTACAGTTTGGCTAATATTAATACTGCAGACAGGCTTGCAGTAGTGGAGTGCACTCTTCCTTGCTGCAGCATATGATGCATAGCTCAGTTATGGGTATGCTAATACTGCAGACAGGCTTGCAGTATTGGAGTGCACACTTCCTTGCAGTTGTGTATGCTGCATAGCTCAGTTATGGGCATCCTAATACTGTAAACAGGCTTGCAGTAGTGGAGTGCACACTTTCCTTTTTGCTGTATATGATGTGTAGCTCAGTTATGGGTATGCTAGTACTGTAGACAGGCTTGCAGTAGTGGAGTGCACTCTTCCTTGCTGCTAGATATGATGCATAGTTCAGTTATTGGTATGCTAATACTGTAGACAGGATTTCAGTAGTGGAGTGCACTCTTCCTTGCTGCCACATGATGCATAGCTGAGTTATGGGTATGCTAATACTGCAGACAGGGTTGCAGTAGGGGAGTGAACTCTTTCTTGTGGCTGCATATGATGCATAGCTCAGTTATGAGTATGCTAGTACTGTAAGGCTTGCAGCAGTGAAGTGCACTTTTCCTTCCTGCTACATATGATGCGTAGCTCACTTAAGGGTATGCCAATACAAAAGACAGGCTTGCAGAAGTGGAGTGCACTCTTCCTTGCAGCTGCATGATGTATAGCACAGTTATGTGCATGCTAATACTGCAACCAGGTTTGCAGTACAGCAGTGCACTATTCCTTGCTGCTGCACATGCTGCATAGAACAGTTATGTGCATGCTAATACTGTAACCAGGTTTGCAGTACAGCAGTGCACTATTCCTTACTGCTGCACATGCTGCATAGAACAGTTATGTGCATGCTAATACTGTAACCAGGTTTGCAGTACAGCAGTGCACTATTCCTTGCTGCTGCACATGCTGCATAGAACAGTTATGTGCATGCTAATACTGTAACCAGGTTTGCAGTACAGCAGTGCACTATTCCTTGCTGCTGCACATGCTGCATAGCACAGTTATGTGCATGCTAATACTGTAACCAGGTTTGCAGTACAGCAGTGCACTATTCCTTGCTGCTGCACATGCTGCATAGAACAGTTATGTGCATGCTAATACTGTAACCAGGTTTGCAGTACAGCAGTGCACTATTCCTTGCTGCTGCACATGCTGCATAGCACAGTTATGTGCATGCTAATACTGTAACCAGGTTTGCAGTACAGCAGTGCACTATTCCTTGCTGCTGCACATGCTGCATAGAACAGTTATGTGCATGCTAATACTGCAACCAGGTTTGCAGTACAGCAGTGCATTATTCCTTGCTGCTGCACATGCTGCATAGAACAGTTATGTGCATGCTAATACTGTAACCAGGTTTGCAGTACAGCAGTGCACTATTCCTTGCTGCTGCACATGCTGCATAGAACAGTTATGTGCATGCTAATACTGTAACCAGGTTTGCAGTACAGCAGTGCACTATTCCTTGCTGCTGCATGATGTATAGCTCAGTTATGTGCATGCTAATACTGCAACCAGGTTTGCAGTACAGCAGTGCACTATTCCTTGCTGCTGCACATGCTGCATAGAACAGTTATGTGCATGCTAATACTGCAACCAGGTTTGCAGTACAGCAGTGCACTATTCCTTGCTGCTGCACATGCTGCATAGAACAGTTATGTGCATGCTAATACTGTAACCAGGTTTGCAGTACAGCAGTGCACTATTCCTTGCTGCTGCACATGCTGCATAGAACAGTTATGTGCATGCTAATACTGTAACCAGGTTTGCAGTACAGCAGTGCACTATTCCTTGCTGCTGCACATGCTGCATAGAACAGTTATGGGTATGCTTATACTGTACTCAAAAAGCCAAACAGTTGCAGAACAAAGCTTAGTTCATAAAACCAAAATTGGATGCAGTATGAAACAAACCAAGCAATGCTGATACTGAACAAGTGTTTAAAAAAACAAAGCTTTCAGGTCAAATAAACCCTTCATCGGTGTGATGAAGGGTTTGCTTGACCTGAAAGCTTTGCTTTATTAAATACTTGTTCAGTATCAGCGTTGCTTGGTTTGTTTCATATGCTTATACTGTAGACAGCCTTGCAGTAGTGAAATGTATTCTTCCTTGCTGTTGCATATGATGCATAGGTCAGTTATGGTTATGCTATTACTGTTGTCAGGCTTGTAGTAGTGGAGAGCACACTTCCTTGCAGCTGCATATGATGCATAACTCAGTTATGGGTATGCTAATAGTGTAACCAGGCTAGCAGTAGTGGAGTGCATTGTGTTTTGGTATTCAGTGGGTGTGCACAGAGTCTGATGCATTTCAGTTGTGTTGGTTTTCCCATTGTGTTATTGATTTTAGTGTGTGTGCACTGAGTCTGTAATTATCTAACACTGAATAGGTATTTTGTTGCATTTAGGTTGAGTTGGATGTGTCCTTTGTGTTTTGGAATTCAGTGTGTATGCACAGAGTCTGTTGCATTTAACTTGTGTTTTGTGTGCCCATTGTGTTATGGGATTTGATGGGTGTGCACAAAGTCTGTAATTATCCTACAGTGGATAGGCACTTTGTTGTATTTAAGTTGTGTTGCTTGCACCCATTGTGTTTTGGAATTCAGTGAGTGTGTGCAGAGTTTGAATTATCCTACACTGAACAGGTACTTTGCTGCATTTAACTTTTGTAGGGAGTGCCCATTGTGTTTTGAAATTCAGTGGGTGTGCAGAGAGTCTGAAATTATCAACATTGAATAGATACTTTGTTGCAATTAAGTTGTGTTGAGTCTGCCCACTGTGTTATGGAATTCAGTAGATGTGCACAGAGTCTGTAATTATCATACACTGCATAGGTAATTTTTTGCATTTAACTTGTGTTGGGTGGCCTATTGTGGTTTAGAATTCAGTGGAGGTGCATAGGGTCTGTAATTATCCTACACTGAATTGGTTCTTTGTTGCATTTAGGTTGTGTTTGGTGTGCTCATTCTGTTTTGGAATTCAGTGGGTTGGCACAGAGTCTGTTGCACTTAAGTTGTGTTGGGTGTGCCCATTGTGTTATGGGATTCAGTGGGTGTGCACAGAGTCTGTAATTATCCTACATTGAATAAGCACTTTGTTGAATTTAAGTTGTGTTGCCTGCGCCCATTGTGTTTTGGAATTCAGTGGGTATGCAGAGATTCTGTAATTATCCTACACTGAATAGGTACTTTATTGCATTTAACTTCTGTTGGGTGCCCCCATTGTGTTTCAGAATTCAGTGGGTGTGCACAGTCTGCTGCATTTAAATTGTGTTGGGTGAGCATATTGTGTTTTGAAATTTAGTGGGTGTGCACACTGTCTGTAATTATTCTACATTGAGTAGATAGTTTGTTGCATTTATGTGTGTTGGGTGTGCCCCATTGTGTTTTGGAATTCAGTGGGTGTTCAAAGAGTTTGTAATTATCCTTCACTGAATAGCTACTTTGTTGTTTTAAAGTTGTGTTGGGTGTGTCCATTATGTTTTGGAGTTCAGTGGGTGTGCACAGAGTCTGTAATTATCCCTCACTAAATAGGCGCTTTGTTGCATTTAAGTTGTGTTGGGTGTGCCCATTGTGTTTGGGATTCAGTGGGTGTGGACAGAGTCTGTAATTATCCTACAATAAATAGGCACTTTGCTGCATTTAAGTTGTGTTGGATGTGCACACTGTGTTTTGGAATACAGTGGGTGTGCACAGAGTCTGCCATATATAAGTTGTGTTGCGTGTGCCCATTGTATTTTGGAATTAAGTCTGTGTGCACAGAGTTCGTAATCAACCCACACAATTGAATAGGTACTTTGTTGCATTTAACTTCTGTTGGGTGTGCCCATTGTGTTTTGGGATTCAGTGGGTGTGCACAGAGTCTGATGCATTTCAGTTGTACTGGTTGTGCCCATTGTGATATGAATTTCAGTGGGTGTGCACAGAGTCTGTAATTATCCAACACTGAATAGGTACTTTGTTGCATTGTTGCATTTAAGTTGTGCTGAGTGTGCCCGTTGTTGTTTGAAATTCAGTGGGTGTGCACAAAGCCTGTAGGTATCCTTCACTGAATAGGTACTTTGTTGTATTTAAGGTGTGCTGAGTGTGCCCATTGTATTTTGGAATTTAGTGGGTGTGCACAGAGTCTGTTGCATTTAAGTTGTGTTTGGTGTGCCCATTGTGTTATGGGATTTGGTGGATGTGCACAGAGTCTGTAATTATCCTACACTGGATAGGCACTTTGTTGAAATAAAGTTGTGTTGGCTTTGCCCATTGTGTTGTGGAATTCAGTGGGTGTGCACAGAGCCTGTTGCACTTAAGTTGTATTGCGTGTGCCCATTGTGTTTTGGAATTCACTTGGTGTGCACACTGTCTGTAATAATCCTATAATGAGAAGGTAGTTTGTTGCATTTAAGTTGTGATTGGTGCACGCATTGTGTTTTGGAATTCAGTGGGTGTGCAAAGAGTCTGAAATTATCAACACTGAATAGCTATATTTTTTGCATTTAAGTTGTGTTGGGTGTGCCAACTGTGTTATGGGATTCAGCTTATGTGCACAGAGTCTGTAATTATCCTACACGGAACATGTAGTTTGCTGCATTTAAGTTGTGTTGGGTGTGCCATTTTGTTTTGGAATTCAGGGGGTGTGCATAGAGTCTGTGTGCACTTAAGTTCTGTTGTGTGTGTCCATTGTGTTATAGAACTCAGTGGGTGCCCAGAAGGTCTGGAATTATCCTACACTGAATGGGCACTTTGTTGCATTTAAGTTGTATGGGGGTGCTAATTGTGTTTTGGAATTCAGTGGGTGTGCACAGAATCTGTAATTATCCTACACTGTATAGCTAATTTGTTGCATTTAACTTGTGTCGGGTGTGCCCATTGTGTTTGGAATTCAGTGGGTGTGCCAAGAATCTGTAACTATCCTACACCAAAGAGGTACTTTGTTCCATTTAACTTGTGTTGGGTGTGCCCATTGTGGTTTAGAATTCAGTGGGTGTGCATAGAGTCTGTAATTATCCTACACTGAATTGGTTCTTTGTTGCATTTAGGTTGTGTTTGGTGTGCTTATTCTGTTTTGGAATTCAGTGGGTTGGCACAGAGTCTGTTGCACTTAAGTTTTGTTGGGAGTTCCCATTGTGTTATGGGATTCAGTGGGTGTGCACAGAGTCTGTAATTATCCTACACTGAATAAGCACTTTGTTGAATTTAAGTTGTGTTGCCTGTGCCTGTTGTGTTTTGGAATTCAGTGGGTAATCAGAGACTCTGTAATTATCCTACACTGAATAGGTACTTTATTGCATTTAAGTTCTGTTGGGTGTCCCCACTGTGTTTTGGAATTCAGTGGGTGTGCACAGAGTCTGCTGCATTTAAGTTGTGTTGGGTGAGCACATTGTGTTTTGAAATTTAGTGGGTGTGCACACTGTCTGTAATTATTCTACATTGAACAGATAGTTTGTTGCATTTCTGTGTGTTGGGTGTGCCCCATTGTGTTTTGTAATTCAGTGGGTGTTCACAGAGTTTGTAATTATCCTTCACTGAATTGCTACTTTGTTGTTTTAAAGTTGTGTTGGGTGTGTCTATTATGTTTTAGAGTTCAGTGGGTGTGCACAGAGTCTGTAATTATCCCTCACTGAATAGGCTCTTTGTTGCATTTAAATTGTGTTGGATATGTCCATTGTGTTTTGGAATTTAGTGGGTGTGCACAGAGTCTGTTGTATATAAGTTGTGTTTTGTGTGCCCATTGTGTTTTGGAATTCAGTCTGTGTGCACAGAGTCCATAATTTTCTCACACAACTGAATAGGTACTATATTGCATTTAACTTCTGTTGGGTGGGCCCATTGTGTTTTGGGATTCAGTGGATGTGCACAAAGTCTGTTGCATTTAAGTTGCGTTTGATGCCCATTGTGTTATGGGATTCGCTGGATATGCAGAGTCTGTAATTATTCTACACTGAATAGGCACTTTGTTTAATTTAAGTTGTTTTCGTTGTACCCATTGTGTTTTGTTATTCAGTGTGTGTTCACAGAGTGTGCAATTATCCTACAGTGAATAGCTATTTTGTTGATTTTAAGTTGTGTTGGGTGTGCCTGTTGTGTTTTGGAATTCTGTGGATGTGCACAGAGTCTCTAACAATCCTGTACTGAAGAGGTACTTTGTTGCATTTAAGTTGGGTTTGGTGTGCTCCTTGTGTCTTGGAATTCAGTGAATGTGTACAAAGTCTGTAACTTTCCTACAATGAAGAGGTCTTTTTTACATTTAAGTTGTGGTGGTGTGCCCATTGTGTTTTGGAATTCTGTGGGTGTGCACAGAGTCTGTAATTATCCTACACTGAATAAGTACTTTGTTGCATTTAAGTTGTGTAGGGTCTGCCTATTGTGTTTTGTAATTCAATGGGTGTGCACTGAATCTGTAATTATCCTACACTGAGTAGATACTTTTTTGTAATTAAGTAGTGTTTGGTGTGCCCATTGTGTTTTTGGAATTCAGTGGATGTGCACAGAGTCTCTAACAATCCTACACTGAAGAGGTACTTTGTTGCATTTAAGTTGTGTTTGGTGTGCCCTTGTGTTTTGGAATTCAGTGGATGTGTACAACGCTTGTAAATATCCTACACTGCAGAGGTACTGTGTTACATTTAAGTTGTGGTGGTGTGCTCATTGTGTTTTGGAATACTGTGGGTGTGCACAGAGACTGTAATTATCCTACACTGAATAAGTAGTTTGTTACATTTAAGTTGTGTTGTGTGTGTCTATTGTGTTTTGGAATTCAGCAGGAGTGCACAGAGTCTGTAGTTATCTTACTCTGGATAGGTACTTTCCTGCATTTACGTTGTGGTGGGTGTGCCCATTGTGTTTTGGAATTCAGTGTGTCTTCACAGAGTCTGTTGTATATAAGTTGTGTTGCACGTGCCCATTGTGTTTTGGAATTCAGTCTGTGTGCACAGAGTCTGTAATTATCCTACACTGAATACATACTTTGTTGGATTTCACTTCTGTTGTGTGCGCTTTGAGTTTTGGGATTCAGTGGGTGTGTACAGAGTCTGTAATTATCCTACACTGGCTAGGCACTTTGCTGTATTTAAGTTGTGTTGGCTGTGCTCATTGTGTTTTGGAATTCAGTGGCTGTTCACAGAGTCTGTTGCATTTAACTTGTGTTTGGTGTGCCTATTGTGTTATGGGATTTGGTGGGTGTGCACAGAGCCTGTAATTATCTTACTCTGGATAGGCACTTTGTTGTATTAAAGTTGTGTTGGCTGTGCCCATTGTGTTTTGGAATTCAGTGAGAGTGCACAGAGTCTGTTGCATTTAAATTGTGTTGCATGTGCCCATTGTGTTTTGGAATTCAGTTCCTACAATGAGTAGGTAGTTTGTTGCATTTGAATTGTGTTGGGTGTGCCCATTGTGTTTTGTAATTCAGTGTGTGTTCACAGAGTGTGTAATTATCCTACACTGAATAGTTATTTTGTTCTTTTTAAGTTGTGTTGGGTGTGCCCGTTGTGTTTTGGAATTCAGTGGGTGTGCACAGAGTCTGAAATTATCCTACACTGAATAGATACTTTGTTGCATTTAAGTTGTGTTGGGTGTGCCCATTGTGTTTTAGGATTCAATGAGTGTGCACAGAGTTAGTAATTATCCTACACTGAATAGGTACTTTGTTGCATTTTAGTTGTGTACGGTCTGCCCCATTGTGTTTTGTAATTTAGTGGATGTGCACAAAGTCTGTAACTATCCTACACTGAAGAGGTACTTTGTTACATTTAAGTTGTGCAGGTGTGCCCATTGTGTTTTGGAATTCTGTGGGTGTGCACATGGTCTATAACTATCCTATACTGAAGAAATACTTTATTGCATTTAAGTTGTGTTAGGTGTGCCCATTGTGTTTTGTAGTTCAGTGGGTGTGAACAGAGTCTGTAACTATCCTACACTGAAGAGGTACTTTGTTGCATTTAAGTTCTGTTGGGTGTACCCATTGTATTTTGGAATTCAGTGGGTGTACAGAGAAACTGTAATTATCCTACACTGAATAAGTAGTTTGTTACATTTACTTTGTGTTGTGTGTGTCCATTCTGTTCTGGAATTCAGCAGGAGTGTACAGAGTCTGTAGATATCTTACACTGAAAAGGCACTTTGTTGCATTTAAGTTGCATTGGGTGTGCCCACCATGTTTTGGAATGCAGTGGGTGTGCACAGAGTCTGAACTATCCTATACTGAATAGGCACTTTTTTGCATTTAAGTAGTGATGGGTGTGCCAATTCTGTTTTGAAATTCAGTGGGTGTGCACAGAGTTTGTAACTATACTACACTGATTAGGTACTTTGTAGCATTTAACTTGTGTTGGCTGTGCCCATTGTGTTTTGGTATTCAGTTGGTATGCACAGAGTCTCTATCTATCCTACACTGAATAGGCACTTTGTTGTATTTAAGTTGTGTTGGATGCACAAATTGTGTGCTGTAATTCAGTGGGTGTACAGAGTCTGTAATTATCCTGCACTGGATAAGTACTTTGTGCCATTTCAGTTGTGTTGGGTATGCCCATTGGGTTTTGGAATTCAGCCGGTGTGCCCAGAGTCTGTAGTTATCCTACAGTGAAAAGCTACTTTGTTGAATTTAAGTTGTGCTGGGTGTGCACATTGTGTTTTGGAATTCCCTGCATCTGCACAGTGTCTATAATTATGCTCCACTGAATAGGTACTTTGTTGGATTAACTTCTGTTGGGTGTGCCCATTGGGTTTTGGGATTCAGCAGGTGTGCCCAGAGTCTGTAGTTATCCTACACTGAATAGATACTTTTGTTGCATTTAAGTTGTGTTGGGTGTGACATTGTGTTTTGGGATTCAGTGAATGTGGACAGAATCTGCAATTATCCTACAATGAATAGGCACTTTGCTGCATTTAAGTTGTGTTGAATATGCCCATTGTGTTTTGGAATTCTGTGTGTCTGCACAAAGTCTGTTGCATATAAATTCTGTTGCATATGCCCATTGGGTTTCATAATTCTGTCTGTGTACACAGATTCTGTATTTATCCTACACTGAAAATTTTTTACCCTTTTTTGTTGTCAGATCTGATACTTTAGTTTTGTGGTTTTCC
>NC_056750.1:87516498-87548998 GCF_019279795.1 Protopterus annectens
CTACTTTGTTGAATTTAAGTTGTGCTGGGTGTGCACATTGTGTTTTGTAATTAAATGGAGGTACACAAAGTCTGTAACTATCCTACAATGAAGAGGTACTTTGTTGCATTTAAGTTGTGTTGGGTGTGCCCACTGTGTTTTGGAATTCAGGAAATGTGCACAGAGTCTGTAATTATCCTACACTGCACATACATTTTTTTTGCATTTAAGTTGTGTTTTGGAATTCAGTTGATGTGCACAGAGTCTGTTGCATTAAAGTTGTGTTTGGTGTGCCTATTGTGTTACATGATTCGGTGGGTGTGCACAGAGTCTGTAATTATCCAACACTGGATAGGCACTTTGTTGAATTTAAGTTGTGTTGGCTGTGCCCATTGTGTTTTGGAATTCAGTGGGTGTGCACAGAGTCTGTTGCATTTAAGTTGTGTTGTGTGTGCCCATTGTGTTTTTTGAAATTCAGTTGGTATGTACAATGTTTATAATTATCCTACAATGAGTAGGTAGTTTGCTGCATCTAAGTTGTGTTCGGTGTGCCCATTGTGTTTTGGAATTCAGTGGGTGTGCACAGAGTCTGTAATTATCCTGCACTGAATAGGCACTTTGTTGCATTTAAGTTGTGTTGGGTGTGCCCATTGTGTTTTGAAATTCAGTGGGTGTCCACACAGTCTGTAATTATCCTCAGTGAATGCATACTTTGTTGTATTTTAGTTGTGTTGGGTTTGTCCACCATGTTTTGGAATACAGTGGGTGTGCACAGAGTCTGAATTATCCTTCATTGTATCAGCACTTTGTTGCAGTTAAGTGTTTGGTGTCCCCATTCTGTTTTGGAATTCAGTGGGTGTCCACAGAGTCTGTAATTATCCTGCATGGAATGAGTACTTTGTTGCATTTAATTTAATTTATTTATTTTGCATTTGTTAACTGGGAAAGTCCGACTGGACACAGATCCATTTTCAGTGGAGGCCCGGGGAGAAAAGCTCCAAGAACATTATAAACAAGGACATTTTGCATACATAAACAGCTCTAGACATCTAGTAAACACAGCAATGTCCAACTTTGTATACCGTAATGTTCAGTTTTACAAGTTATTAAGAAAATTAAAGACAACATAGGTCAATAATATTAGGCATTAAGACAGCAACATGTTTTTATAGTAATGGTTAATTATCGAATATTTAGCTATAGAGGGGAGATGTTTATCAGAATTTCCAGGGAAGATGTAAGGTGTAGACCCTAAGTTAGATTATTAGAACAGTGTAATGGTAAGAGCTAACCAGAGGAGTAGCATGTGCAAAGCCAGCTATTCAAGTAGTGGGTTTTCAGGAGCTTTTTGAATTTAGTAGTAGATGTAGTCGAGGTTATTTAGCTTGGTAGTGAGTTCCAGGTCCTGGCAATAGTGCAAGCAAAGAGAGCTTTCCCAGCGTCATTTTTATGTTTAATGACATTTATGAGGTTTTGGCTACTGGATCTTAAGGCTCTCATTGAAGTGTGAGGCTGGATTAGATGCTGGAGTGCCAGGGTATTTCTTGGAAGGTAGTAGAGCTTGTGGGCTCTTGAGAGTTGATTGAGTAGAAGTAGTTGAGGCAATTCAAGCCAGTTGAGCTGCTTAAGGGCAAAACAGTGGTGGGATCTGTAAGAAGCTTCACTAGCAATTTTGGCAATCTTGTTGTAACAAGATTCCATTTTGCTTAGATCATTTTGGCGGAGATTTGTAAGAACGGGGAGGCATAGAGAAGGATGGATAAGAGATGTGTCCTAGCGATGGTTGCTTTGGTTTGCTTGGTCATAAACTGTTCATTCCTGTAGAGCAGTCCTAGCTTTTTGTTTACTTTCTTGATGGTTTGAACTGTATGGATGTCAAATTTTAGGTTATTGTCTATCTGAACACCTAACTGTTTAGTGTGGGTAGTAGGAGTGATCTGGATGTTGTCCTTAGAGTTAATAGTAAAATTATTGTTTAGGGGAGGGGGTTGCCCGGGACCAAAAATAATTAGTTTTGGTTTTTGGGATTAAGAATAAGTTTAATGTTGGTGAACCATGTTTCGGCTAGAGTAAAGATATTTTGGGTTAGGGTTTGGAGTTCTTTTAAGGTGGGGGAGGCAGATACAAGGGTTGTGTCATCTGCATATTGTACGACGGATGTGGTGGGTGAGGAAGAAGAGATCTGGTTGGTAAACAGTGAGAACAGCAGGGGCCTAGGATAGACCCTTGGGGTCTCCTGTGGATACCGGTAGTAGGGGGACAGCTGGTCTAGCCAAAGTACTGCTTGTGACTGTCTGACAAAAAGCTAGTGAACCAGGATATAGAGGAGAAGCTTAAGTTTAGCTTAGAAAGAGTTTCAAGTAGAAAGCTGTGGTTCACCATGTCAAAGGCTTTTGATAAGTCTAAGAATATGGAAGATACGAACAGTCCCTTGTTTCTATGGTGGTTAACTATATCAGTGACTGATAGCAGTGCTGTGGTGGTGCTGTGGGAGGGCCTAAGGCCGTGCTGAGATTTGGAGTCTAGGTCATTTTCTAGGAGGTAATGCAGTAGCTGGGAGTGAACACTTTTTCTAATATTTTTGATAAAGGTGATAGGACTGTGATAGGGTGATAGTTGGTGAGTTCTAAGGATTTACCTCCTTTGTGCAGTGGAATAATATCTGATGTTTTCCATAAGGTGGGTACCTTGTATTCTGCTAGTGATATATTTATGAGAATGGATACAGGATAGGCTATTGTTTCTGCTGCTATTTGAAGGACATCTGCAGATAGGTTGTCAGCTGCTAATGTGGTTGGTTTGAGTTTTTTTAGGAGTTTAAGGATTACTTTTGTGGGTACATCATGTAGGGAAAAGCTGAATGTATCATTATTTTGTTTTATATTTGGTTGAGTAGGGGAGCATGCTGTTGTGGGGCTTTTAGTAGTGCTTGGGTTTTTGCAAGAATTTGAACTGTTTTGGTAAAGAATTTGTTAAATTGAGTGGGAATGTTGTCCTGGTTGTTTGGCAGCACTGGGGTTGGAGTGGAGGCTTTTTCTGGATGCATCATACAATTTATTATGGCCCAGAATCTTTTATGGTTGTGAACATGTTTTTCTTGCATGGTTTGGTAGTAGTTAATTTTATCTAATTTAATTTGTTTTTAGCCTTATTACGGAGTTCTAGATATATTTTTCTGTGATTGGTAGTTTTGTTTTTATGAAATTGGGTCCAAGCTTTGTCCCTTTCTTTCATTGTAATTTTGGTATCTTTAGTTAGCCATGGGGCATAATTTATTTTTATTCTTATGGTTTGAGCAGGAGTATGATGATTTAAGATTTTTAGGAAGGTAGAGTTAAAGTAATTTACGGCTTCATCTAGAGGAAGTTGTCATAGGGGAGTCCAATTGCAGCTTTTTAGTGCATTTTTGAAGTTAGTGGTTATAAAGGTCTTTTTATTGTGAACAACTCTAAGGATGGGTTGGTTAATGTGTTGGGGTCTATTCCTAATTAGGAAGGTTGGTTGATGGTCACTTAGACTATCAGGAAGAGACATCCTGATCGTTGTGCTAGACTGGGGTCAGGTAACAGTATCCAGTCTTGGATGGATTCATGTTTAGAAGTTTTGTCTCTTCTGGTTGGGGTAGATATAATTTGGGTAAATCCATGGAGATTAATGTGGGTGGATGGATTATGGCTAGAGCAGTTAAGCTAATCAATGTTAAAGTCTCCTAATAGTATGGTTTCTTGTGGTAGGAAGTTAGAGTTCCAATTAAGTAGGCTTTCCATAATTGTAATGTTATTGCCTGGTGGGATATAGCCACCTGCAATAATTATATGTTCATAGGTTCATAGGTTCATATGTAGATACTAGGCTATCAGCCCGAAGACCTACATAAGCCTAGCCAACAAGGTTCCCTGGCTTACGCCACCCAAGAAAGTTATTTTTCGGTGCCACTGTCGAGCAGAGACACAGAAGTGATCCCCAGGCTGTATTTCCTATTTCTCATCCACTCATCAAGATTTTTCTTGAAGAGTGCTAAGAAGAACTTTGCTTGACGTAGATGGGTAGCCTGTTCCAGAGTATGGGAAGTTTCCCGGCCAGGAATCTATCCCTCCAGCATGTCCTGTTTATTGTGGTGACAAGGTTTAGGTCCCTAGACTGTGTAGCTTGGAGGGTTTGGGATTTCTTTAGGTGTAGCATGTCCAACAGCTCTGGGTTTGACATAGCTTTATATGTTAAGCAGAGATCACCTCGGAGTAGGTGATATGCTACGGAGTAAAGCTGGAGTTTTTTGAGACGGTCAGTGTAGGGCATCTGTTTGAGACCAGTAATCCTTTTTGTGAGGTACTTCTGTGGCCTTTCCAGCTGCTGCAAATGTCTTGTGAGGTACATTCCAAAAGGGGCATTGTACTCTATAATGGGTCTAATGAGTGTCGAGTAGAGGGGAACAATGACCTCTTTTTTCCTGGATGAGAACCCTTTTATGATGAGTTGTGCTATGTAGAAGGACTTCCTGACTACTGTGGCGATAAAGGACAGGCTACTATCAACCTGGGTCCCAAGGTCTCTTATCACACATTCAGTGTTAAGTACACTGCTGTCTATGTAGCAGTTCATGGGTACAGAGTTTTTACCAAAGGGGATGCCAGTGCACTTTTGGCATTAAGCTTGAGGCCATGGCTCTGACACCAGGCATCTGTCTCAGCGAGGCCCTTCTGTAGGATTTCCACATCATTTGGGGACTCGACTATGGTTCCTAGTTTGCAGTCATCTGTGAACTTCATTAGCCCGAGGCCTTCTGTGTTAGCCTGTACTTCAGAGAAGTAGATACCAAACAGGAGAGGTCCCAGGACTGAAACCTGTGGTACTCTACTTGTCACTGCTTTGAGGTCAGATTTGGAGTGTGCAACTTTTACAGTGTGGATTCTGTCAGTGAGCTAGTTGGCAACTCATCTTGTGATATAGGGATGTATACCTAGTTTAGTGAGTTTAGCTATAATTCCAGAATGCAGGATGGTGTTGAAAGACTTGGCGAGGTCAAGATAGGCTGTGTGAACCACCTTACCCTCATCTACGGCTTTGGTGACTGCCTCAAAGAAGTCAATCAGGTTCAGGAGGCATGATCTGCCTTTCACAAACCTGAACTTGGTGGGATCCAGAGTTTGGAGATTACCAATGTCTTTGTTTATGAGTTCCATGATGATATGTTCCATGGCCTTGCAGACCAGGCTCATCAGGCTAATAGGGCAATAGTTCCTCGGATCAATGGTGGCTCCCCTTTGTGGAGTGGGATAACTGTTGCTGTACGCCATTCAGTGGGCACAAAGCCTGATGTGAGGCTATGATTGAACATGGTGCTTAGGTGGGGAGCCAGTTTGTTCTGAAGTTCATGTAAAATGCAGCATAGGATGTTGTCCGGTCCCATGGATACTGTGTTTTTGGCTTTAGAGAGTGCAGCTTTTACCAACGTAGTTGTGATTACAGGGACTCTGCATTCTTCCTGTATAGATATGGGCCTTTTAGGAGGTGAGGGAAGGTAAAGTTAACACTGAACTTATCTGCCAGGATGTTGGCAATATCAGTTGGTTCTGTAATTTTCATGCCGTTGTGCTGTAACTCAGAGCAGATCTGGGTGTTGCCATTGAGATTCTTGACATAGCTATAGAATGCTTTGTAGTTGTTCTTAAAATCAGTGGTGATTTTGTTTTCATAGCTAGCTTTGGAGGATCTTATAAGGAATCTCAGCTTCTTACTGAGGCTGACCAGGGAGCTCCTCCACTCATGGGATTTTACTCTCTTTTGCAACAATTTCTTCCTTCTGTTGTACAGTTTGTTTATGGCAGGGGACCACCAGATTGGCTTCCATTTTTTGGAGGATAGCATCTTGGTTCTGTTTGGGATAGCATGATCCAAGCACTCGTGTAAGGGCTTATAGAGTGCATTTCTATAGAATTCAGCAGTCGTATCTCTATTGTCCATCTGCATGGGTGTCATGAAGTTCACCACTTCTATCTTAAGAAGCATTAAGTTGGCTTTGGATAATTTTTTACAGTGGTTTCCTTAATGGCGGGAGGGGGGGTGGGATGTCTAGGGTAATTAGCTCATGGTCGGATTGGACCAATGAGGAGTTAACTTCAGGTGTGGAACACCAGTCACTCATGTTGGTAATGACTAGGTCTAGGATATTGTTGCCCCTGGTGGGGGTGTGGATAAGTTGATCCACGGCATTGGAGTTTATGAATTCCAGAAAGCGTTGTGTGAAGAAGTTGGTACATGAGTAGTTTTCCCAGTTAATGATGGGGTACTTGAAATCGCCTACTATTAGTGTATTTGGTTGAACCCTAATATCTTACAGTACATCAAGAAAAGAGGAGTGGGAATCTTGGGACATGGTGGGGATCTGTAGCAAGATACAATTTGGATTGCAGTTTTGTCCAGAGTTAGTTGCACTTGGATAACCTCGGATGCATTATGTTGAGCAACTAGCCTGGAGGTGTGGATATCGTTAATGAATATGGCCACACCTCCGCCTTTGCTGTTCTGGTCCAGGTTACATGGCCGAAAAGTGTGGTATGAGTTATAGCCTTGTAGTGCAGGGGTGCTCTCTAGAGCCTTGAGCCAGGTCTCAGTCACTGCACAGATATCGATGTTCTCCATTTTAAGGAGTGCCTCGAGTGAATGCATTTTGAGATTTAGACTTCTAGCATTGAGTAGCATTACCCTCAGTTTTTGCTTGCCTGTTCCTGTTACGGTGGTGAATTTGTCATTTGAACCTTGCCTAAAAAAGGCATTATAGGGGCAGCAAGAGCCTTAGCCAGTATCCAGAATCCCAGGGATGACAGGTGCAGGCCATCTCTGGCAAAGCATCCTGGCCTGTCGACCATGTCATCCCAAGCAGACAGATACTGGATCCCCCTAGAATGACACCAGAAGCTCAGCCAATTGTTGAAGTCAATCATTTTGTCCTTGCACTGTGGTATCATTCTGGGTGATGGCAGAATGCTACTCAGGGCTAGGGTCATACTGCCTGGGCTACGAGATTGGAGAGCTCTTCCATATCTCTTTTCATGTAGTCCAGGGAGGTACGTCTCAGGTCGTTCACACCAACATGGACAATGACAGAGTTATATTTGTACTTGTAGAGTGACCTGAGTGCGTGGGTTATGTGGCGGATCCCAGCACCTGACAGGCAGCTAACAGTAACCTTCTCCTTGTTTAGCCTGGTGAGTGGGACATCAGTGTGCCTGACTATAGAGTCACCTATGACTAGTGTGTTGGATACGTTGTTTTGCCTTATTGGATGTGGTTGAGTGACCCACTGAGTCTGTGAGCTATGTGTCATTTGAGTTGTGTTGGGGGGTGGAAGTTGCTTGTGTTTCTGCTTTGGAGGTCTCTGTTGCTTGGACAGATTATTATTGAGAGTCTCTGTGAATGTTTTTGTGTTTCTATGTGTGGATTTTGGTGGTGTGGATTTAGTGAGACTATGTGATAAGTGTGGTGTGGTGCAAGTGTTTACCTTCTTCTTTTGAATGTCAAGTTCGGTCTTGGTTGGAGAGAGCTTTACCTCCAGTTTGACTAAATAAGTGCATCTCTCACAGGTTGTAGTGTTGGGTGGTAGGAGGAGAGGGTTGTCTGTGTACATGAGGCAATTTTTACATTGCCCCAAGATGCCCAGATTCATCAGATAGCCAGGAGAGAACACTGTGAGCTGACCCTTGGACATGCCTGAATAAAAAATTATTTTCCTCAAGATAAGTGAGGAAAGTGAGTACAAGAGCTGTTTTTTTCTAAGCAAGTGAGAAAAGTAAGTGCAAAAACTGTTTTCCTCTAGGTAATGAGGAAGGTTTAGTGCTTTAGTAATTAGTAGCTTATTTAGTGCTTACAACAAGTTCTGAACAAGTGCTGAACACGAATAAACAAATTCAAGTGCTAAAACTAAGAATCTGTATCTGCACTAGACTAGTTACAGGAAAGAAACAAGTGCAAATGCAGGCTTTCAAATCAGAAAGTTGAGAGAGATGGAAAAGCTTGCCCAGACAGCCAATAACTGCAATTTCTGGGCCAGAACCACTCCCTATGTGGTAGACAGGTTACCTAGTGATTACCACTCCCACTGACAAGCTAGAAGGCTTCCCTCCAACACAGAAAGGCTTGGTGGGCTCAGACGCTTACATACAGTCCTGGATACAGCAAATCTGTAACTGGACTACACTAGTTACAGGAAAGGTAGGAAACAGGCTTACCGTTTGTTTGTTTGTTTATTTGTTGGAGTTAAGTTTTACTTTGGCAAGAATTAGTTCTATGTGTTTAACTTCATGGTGGTTGTAATCCAATTGTTCTAAGGTGAGCTGATTTTGGAATAATATTGTGACGCCACCTCCCTTTTTCTATAGTCTACCTGTGCATATAATATTATAGCCTGGAGGTGTAATTTCATTCTTGTGGTGTTCTGGTTTAAGCCAAGTTTCTGTTAGTACTGTTATTTCTGGTTTATACAGAGCTAGTTGAGCTATTTAAGTTATGCTGTGTGTACCCATTGTGTTTTGGAATTCATTGGGTATGCACAAAGTCTGTAGTTATCCTACACTGAATAAGTACTTTGTTGCATTTAAGTTGTGTTGGGTGTGCCCATTGTGTTTTGGGATTCAGCAGATGTATACAGAGTCTGCAGTTATCCTACACTGAATAGGAACTGTGTTGCATTTAAGTTCTGTTTGGTGTGTCCATTTGGGTTTGGAATTCAGTGGTTTTGCACAGTGTGTTTAATAATCCATCACTGAATAGGTACTTTGTTGCATTTAAGTTGTGTTGGACATGCACATTGTGTGTTGTTATTCAGTGGGTGTGCACAAAGTCTGTAATTATCCTACATTGAATAGGTACTTTGTTGCATTTAAGTTCTGTTGGATGTGCCGATTGTGTGTATGATTCAGTGGGTGTGGAAAGAGTCTGTAATTATCCTACACTGAACAAGTACTTTGTTGCATTGAAGTTGTGATGGTTGTGCCCATTTTGTTTTGGAATTCAGGGGGAGAGCACAGAGAGTGTGTAATTATCACACTGAATAGGTACGTTGTTGCTTTTATGTTTTACTAGGTCTGCCCATTGTATTTTTGAATTCAGTGAATTTGGACAAAGTCTGTTGCACTTAAGTCGTGTTGGGTGTGCCGATTGTGTTAATGAATTCAGTGGATATGCAGAAACTCTGGAATTATCCTACACTGAATGGGTACTTTGTTGCATTTCAGTTGTGTTGGGTGTGCCTATTTTGTTTTAGAATTCAGTGGGTGTGGGCAGAGTCTGTAATTATCCTATAATGCATACATTATTTGTTACATTTAAGTTGTGTTAGGTGTGCCCATTGTTTTTTGGAATTCAATGTGTGTGCGCAGAGTTTGAATTATGCTACACTGAAGAGGTACTTTGTTTCATTTAAGTTACTGCATTTTGAAATTCAGTGGACGAGGAAAGAGTCTGTAATTATCCTACCATGAAATGGTACTTTGTTGCATTTAAGTTGTGTTAGGTGGGCCCATTGTTTTATGGAATTCAGTGGTTTTGCATAGAGTTTATAATTATCCTACACTGAATAGCTAATTTGTTGAATGTAAGTTCTGTTTGGTATCCCCATTGTGTTATAGAATTCAGTAGATTTACACAGAGTCTGTGTGTACGTAAGTTGTGTTGGATGTGCTCATTGTGTTATAGAATTCAGTGGGAGTGCAGAATAGTCTGGAATTTTCCTTCAGTGAATGGGCATTTTATTTCATTTAATTTGCTTCGGTTGAGCCTGTTGTGTTTTGGAATTCAGTGGGTGTGCACAGAGTCTGTAATTATCCTACACTGAAAGGTAATTTGTTGTACTTAAGTTGTGTGGAGTGTGCCCGTTGTTTTGTGGACTTCAGAGGTCATGGATTGGGTCTGTAACTATCCTACACTGCCTAGTTTCTTTGTTGCATGTAAGTTGTGTTGGGTGTGCTCGCTGCATTTTGGAATTCAGTGGGTATGCGTAGGGTCTGTAATTTCCTGACACTGGTTATGTACTTTGTTGCATTTAAGTTGTGTTTGGTATGCACATTGTGTTTTGGAATTCAGTGGGAGTGTACACAATCTGAATTATCCTACATTGAATAGGGAGTTTGTTGCATTTATTTGTCTTGGATGTGGCCATTGCATTTTGAAATTCAGTGGGTGTGCACAGAGTGTGTAATTATCCTACACTCAGTGGGTACTTTGTTGCATTTAAGTTGTGTTGGGTGTGGCCACTGTGTTTTGGGATTCAGTTGGTGTGCCCAGAGTCTGTAGTTATCCTACACTGAATGGGCACTTTGTTGCATTTAAGCTGTGTTTGGTGTGCCCATTCTGTTTGGAATTCAGTGGGTGGTTGTGTGCAGAGTCTGTAATAATCCTACACTGAAGAGGTATTTTGTTGCATTTAAGTTGTGTTTGCTGTGCCCATTGTGTTTTGGAATTCAGTGGGTGTGCACAGAGTCTGTAACTATCCTACACTGATTAGACACTTTGTTGCATTTCAGCTGTGTTGGGTGTGCCATTTTGTTTTAGAATTCAGTGGGTGTGTACAGTCTTTTTGCACTTAAGCTGTGTTTGGGGTGTCCATTTTAATATAGAATTCAGTGGGTGTGCAGAAAGTCTGGAATTATGCTACACTGAATGGGCACTTTGTTGCATTTAAGTTGTTCGTGGGGAGCTAATTGTGTTTTGGAATTCAGTGAGTGTGCATAGAATATGTTATTATCCTACACTGAAAAGGTAATTAGTTGCATTTAGGTTGTGTCAGGTGTGCCCAATGTTTTCTCCAGTTCAGTGGGTGTGCACAGAGTGTGTAACAATCCTACCCTTAATAGCTACTTTGTTGCATTTAAGTTGTGTTGGGTGTGCCTGTTGTGTTTTGGAATTCAGTGGGTGTGCACAGAGTGTGTAATTATCCTACACTGAATGGGTTCTTGGTTGCATTTAATTTGAGTTGGGTGTGTCCACTGTGTTTTGGAATACAGTGAGTGTGCACAGATTGTGTAACTATCCTATACTGAATAGATACTTTGTTGCATTTAAGTTGTGTTGGGTGTGCCCATTGTGTTTTGGAATTCAGTGGGTGTGCACAGAGTCTGTAACTATCCTACACTGATTAGGCACTTTGCTGCATTTAAGTTGTGTTGGGTGTGCTCATTGTGTTTTGGAATTCAGTGGGTGTGCACAAAGTCTGTAAATATCCTTCACTGACTATATACTTTGTTGCATTTAAGTTGTATTGGGTATGCCTGTTGTGTTTTGGAATTCGGCTCATGTGCACAGAGTCTGTAATTATGCTACACTGAATAGGTGCTTTGTTACATTCAAGTTGTGTTGGGTGTGGCCACTGTGGTTTGACACTCAGTGTGTGCACAAAGTCTGTAATTTCCTGCACTGAATAGGTACTTTTTGCATTTAAGTTGTGTTGGGTGCGCTCATTGTGTTTTCAAATTCAGTGGGTTTGCACAGACTCTGTAAATATCCTACCCTGAATATTTATATGTGCCCATTTTGTTTTGTAATTCAGTAGATGTGCAATGAGTCTGTAATTATCCTACACTGAATAGGTACTTTGTTGCATTTAAGTTGTGTTGGGTGTGCCCATTGTGTTTTGGAATTCAGTGGGTGTGCACAGAGTCTGTATGCACTTATTTTGTGTTGGATGTGCCCATTCTGTTATAGAATTCAGTGGGAATGCAGAAAGCCTGGAGTTATCATACAATGAATGGTTACTTTGTTGCATTGTAGTTGTTTGGGGTGTGCCCATTGTGTTATGGAATTCAGTGGGCATGCACAGAATCTGTAATTATCCTACACTGGAAAGGTAATTATTTGCATTTAAGTTGTGTTGGGTGTGCCAATTGTTTTGCGGAATTCAGTGGTTGTGCCCAGAGTCTGTAATTATCCTACACTGAAGAGGTACTTTGTTGCATTTAAGTTGTGTTGGGTGTGCCCATTGTGTTTTGGGATTCAGTGGGTGTACGGAGAGTGTGCAATTATCCTATATTGAATATGTGCTTTGTTGCATTTCAGTTATGTTTGGTGTTGCCATTGTGTTTTGGAATTAAGTGGGTGTGTGCAGAGTCTGTAATTTCCCTAAAGTGAATATGTACTTTTGTTGCATTAAAGTTGTGTTTGGTATGCCCATTGTTTTGGAATTCAGTGGGTCTCCCCGAGTCTGAATTATCCTCACTGAATAGGTACTTTGTTGCATTTAAATTGTGTTGGGTGTATCCATTGTGTTTCGGATTTTAGTGGCTGTGCACTGAGTCTGTAAATATCCTTCACTGAATAGGTACTTTGCTGCATTTAAGTAGTGGTTGATGTGAACATTGTGTTTTGAAAATGATTGGTTGTGCCCAGAGCCTGTAATTATCCTTCACTGAAAAAGCACTTTGCTGCATTTAAGTTGTGTTGTGTATGCCCATTGTGCTTTGGAATTCAGTAGGTGTGCACAGAGTCTGCTGCATTTAAGTTGTGTTTGGAGTGCCCATTGTCTTATGGAATTCAGTGGTTGAGCACAGAGTCTGTAATTATCCTGCACTGAATAGGTACTTTGCTGCATTTAGGTTGGGTTGGCTGTGCTCATTGTGTTTTAGAATTCAGTG
This sequence comes from Protopterus annectens, assembly GCF_019279795.1. Lineage (NCBI taxonomy): Eukaryota > Metazoa > Chordata > Ceratodontiformes > Protopteridae > Protopterus > Protopterus annectens. The sequence goes on from NC_056750.1 coordinate 87,529,098, forward strand.
GGTGTGCACAGAGTTTGCTGCACTTAAGTTATGTTGGGTGTGTCCATTGTCTTATGGAAATCAGTGGGTGTGCAGAAAGTCTGGAATTATCCTACACTGATTATCCTGCACTCAATAGGCACTTTGTTGCATTTAAGTTGTTTGGGATGAGCCCATTGTGTTTTGGAATTCAGTGGGTGTGCATAGTATTCTGAATTATCTTATATTGAATAGGTGCTTTGTTACATTTTAGTTTTGTTGGGTGTGCACATTGCATTTTGAAATTCAGTGGGTGTGCATAGAGTCGGTAATTATCCTACACTGAAATTATCCTACACTGAAGAAGTAATTTGTTGCATTGCATGTGCCCATTGTGTTTGGAATTCAGTGGGTATGCACAGAGTCTGTAATTATCCTACCCTGAATAGGTACTTTGTTGCATTTAAGTTTTGTTGGACATGCACATTGTATTTTGAAATTCAGTGGGTGCGCACAGAGTCTGTTGCTTTTAAGTTGTGTTTGGTGGGCCCATTGTGTCATGGAATTCAGTGGGTGTGCACAGTGTCTGTAATTATCCTACACTGAATGGGTACTTTGTTGCATTAAAGTTGAGTTTGGTGTGCCCATTGTGTTTTGGAATTCAGTGGGTGTGCATAGTGTTTGTAAGTATTCTACACTGAATATGCACTTTGCTGCTTTTAAGTTGTGTTTGGTGTTCCCATTATATTTTAGAATTCATTGAGTGTGCAGAGAGTCTGTTATTATCCTGCGCTGAATAGGTACTTTGTTGTGTTTAAGTTGTGTTGAGTGTGCCCATTGTGTTATAGAATTCAGTGGGTGTGCAGAAAGTCTGGAATTATACTACACTGAATGGCTACTGTGTTGCATTTTAGTTGTTTGGAGTGTGCCCATTGTGTTTTGAAATTCAGTAACTGTGCACATAATCTGTAATTATCCTACATTTATTTATTTTATTTAACATTTGCTTACCGGGTCTGTCCAACTGGGCAGCTAGTGTCCATTTTCAGCAGAGGCCCAGGGAGAAAAGCTCCATACAGTACAAAAGAAGAAATTACACAGTAAACTCTTTCTTCTTCTTTCGGCTTTTCCTGGTTAGGGCTCACCACAGTGGATCACCTGTCCGCTCATGATTGGCAGTGGAGATGTTCATTGTGTTACACTGCTGCAGTCATTACACTTGGGTTATCCTGCCGTCAGGTGGTCCCGCAGTTGGCCAGAGTTCCAAAGTCTTGGTCCAATATCGGTTGCTGTCGCCTCTTCCCTGACGTCAGTGCACCAGGGGTATATAAGATGCATCCGAAGCCATTTTCTTCAGTCTTTCTTGCTGTGCAGTGCCCGAAGCAGAAGCAGTTTGCAAGTGCTGGTTGGCCGACTCCTGAGATTTTCTAAGTCGAATTTCAGATCCAAAGTCTTCAATAAAGCTAAGTATCCCATTGGGGAAACTTTTTTCTTGCCTCAGACCGATGTCAGAAAAAGTTAATAATTGTATTTCTTGTGGGAAGCAAATACCTCATAAGGACTTCCACTCTTACTGTATTCCATGCCTAGGCCCTGATCACGATGTCACTAGATGTTGGTCTTGAGCTAGATTTAACAAACGCACTATAAAACGACGTTTTGATTTTGCTTTGCACTACTTTGGCCAAAGGTTCAATTATACTATGCCATCAGATCAACAGACAACCGCAATTCTGAAAAAACACAAAGACAAGGATAAAGACCGGCATCTGAGGTCCAAAACTGATGATGAAACCTCTTCTAGGCTAGTCGCCGGTTCGCCGGTTCTCAGTGAGGCGCTTTCGCAGCCCCTGACACCTGCTACCTCAGAGCCACAGGCCACCTCCGACTCCCACGTGGAGACAACTAGGCCTCTGGAAACTCAAGGTATTGGGCCTACGGAAACTAATCTCTCAGATGGGTCCAGAGCCGCTGAGCAGGCATTGGCTTCTGAGGGTGTTTTCAGACCTTCACAACTTACCATTAAAGCAACAGCCAAGACAAAAGTACCATTAAAGACAAAGAAATAAGTACAGCATTCTCCTGGACAGTCCTCCATGCCTAAGAAACAGATGCTTAAAATGGCCTAAGACCTTATTACTCTAATCAGGGGTTCCCATCCCCCTCCTGAGAAAAGGCCTAGGCAGGATACAGACTATGATTCCTTTGATCAGGTTTCCATTTCCTCTGATTCCTCTTCAGACCAGGAATACTTTCTACCCCCCTATGAGGACTCTGATGCTGAAGAATCTATCCCTTCAGCCTCTCCTCCTGAGGATTATTCTTTTGGGGAAACTTTACATACCATGAGGGAGCATTTCCATTGAGAAAGTCAGGATTATTCAGTATCCAAGAAAAGGCTCAGGGATTTCCTTTAATTGCCTCAGCACAGGCCCCTGGCTGTTCCGCCTGTGTTAGATATTGTGGATGATGTGTTCTCTGATTCCAGCTTATCTCCTGATTCTTTGCCCCCTGCACCAGCTAAGCCAGATAGGTATTACAGAGTCCCTGACTCTCACAAGTTTCTTTATAAAAACCCTTCTGCTGATCCAGAAACTATTTTCCAGGGTCCAAAAGCGGTTAAGGCTTCCATTGCAAAAAATCCAGTACCCTCTGACAGAGATTCCAGAGCTTTGAATAGATGGGGGAAGAAAGTTTACACTTCTGCAACTTTAGCAGTAAGAGCTTTAAACTGCCAGTTTCACATGCTTAAGTACCAACAATATTTAATGGCTCAGTTAAAACAGAAAATGCTTGCAAGCTCAGAAGCTCTTGACTGTAAAGAAATGCAGGATTTATTGCATGCAATTGAATAGGTGGGAAAACATACTCTGCAATGTGGTTTTGATTCTTTAGAGGCCTCTTGTAGAGCCGCAGTTGCAGGTTCTGTGATTCGAAGACATGCTTGGTTAAAAGAACAGAGTTTACCTGATCATGTTAAGGCAAAATTATTGGATGCTCCTTTACAGCATGATACCTTGTTTGGTGTTAAGGCAGAAGAGGTGTTAAAGAAAATGGAGGATAAAGCTAAATCTATGCAAACAGTCAAGGATTTCTTACAGGTACAGCCACCTCGATTTAGCAGAAATTGGCCAACAAAGAATTGGTCCTTTCCAGTGTTAGACAGGCCACAGAGAGGCAGATACAGACACCCAAGAGGCAGACCTCAACCCCAAGGCTCTAAGAGACAACAACAGTGGGGCACCTCAACCCCAAAAGGAGGTGAGGACAAGTCCCAACCTTACAGTAAACAGTCCCAGTGACTTCCCCCTTCGTACGCCAAGCACTTCCCTTTTGGCAGCCCCCTTAGAGGGAAAACTAGCACATTTTTCTCAAATATGGCAAACAATCACCCAAGACAAATGGGTTCTGAATATTGTGTCTCAAGGTTACAGGTTCCACTTTCACACTTTACCAAGGCTAAAAGGAATGCCAGACCTGCCACAAAATCAATGGGCAGAGGCACAAAAACAAATTTCAGCCCTCATGGACATGAGAGCTATTCAAAAGGTACCACAACAGGAACAAGGACAAGGATTTTACTCAAGACTCTTCCTGGTCCCAGAAAGGACAAGGCCTGGAGGCCCATACTAGACCTTTCAGCTCTAAATACTTACCTGGATATTCTGAAATTCAAAATGTTGAAATTACAGCAGCTTCTACCCATGCTGGGCAAGAAGGCTTGACTAGTTACTCTGGACCTTAAAGAGGCATACCTGCATGTCCCTATCAGACAAAATTGCAGAAGATACATCAGATTCAAAGCTGGTACAATGCACTACCAATTCTCTGCACTGCCCTTTGGCTTATCAACTATGCCCAGGGTCTTTACAAAGTGCCTGGCACCAGTAATTGAATTTTGCAGACAAAAAGGAATTCAAATTTATCCATACCTGGATGACTGCCTCATTCAAGCAGAGACAAAGGACATTCTTCTAAAGCATCTGGCATTTGTAAAAAGGTTGCTAATTTCTATAGGGTACACAGTAAATGAAAAGAAGTCAAAACTAGTGCCCTCACAACAGATTACATTCCTGGGTGCCAGCTTAAATACAATGGCCCAGATGGCTTATCTCACGCCAGACAAACAAGTTCAACTAACTCAATATTTTCAATTACTGGCAAAAAAGTCCCATCTCCCTGCAAGAAAAATTCTGCAGGCCCTGGGATTCATGGCATCCTGCATACTACTAATACCACTAAACAAGGGTCAGCCTTTTACTCTACCCACAGCCAGGCAGACTCTAACAACAGATGCTTTGGATTATGCCTGAAAATGCATTCAGGGCAAGTGGACCACAGACCAAATGCATCTTCACATCAATCAAAAAGAGATGTTGGCTGTTCAAAATGCCCTAACAGCTTTCAAGGACCTTCTGCATCCAGGACAATTATTATTAAAGACAGACAACACCATAGTAATGTGGTACATAAACAAACAAGGGGGCACTCATTCTTATCCCCTATGCAGGCAAGCCATGACCTTGTGGAACACAGCTGTAACGTATCAAGTTCATCTGCAAGCACAATTCCTGCCAGGAAAGAAAAATACTCTGGCAGACGATCTGAGAAGAAATATCATGGACCCTCACGAATGGAAATTGAATCCACAAATCGTCCGCATGGTAATGCAAAAATGGGGATGCCCAGACATAGATCTTTTTGCCTCCCCACTGAATTGCCAACTACAAATATTCTGCACAAGGACTTATCACACACAAGCATGGAAAGTGGATGCTCTCTCGTTCAGCTGGAATAACCTAAAAGTTTATGCCTTCCCACCACTACCTCTCCTTTCAAAGGTACTCCTAAAAGCCAGACAAGAAAAACCACAGATGATCCTGATTGCTCCAGACTGGCCATGCCAGCACTGGTACCCAGTCTTAAAGAACTTAACTCAAGGCCCACCATAGATTTTGCCTCAAATTCCACACCTTCTGACTCAACAAAACAATCAAATCCTGCACGGTCAGCTCAAAACCCTAAACTTGGCTGCATGGCAGATTCATTAGTCAAACAGGCAACACCTCTCTCTAAAGCTGTTATGGATGTCATTTTGCACCAGGAAAGCTTACTCAGAAAAATGGAAGAGATTCCTTGACCCTCTTGTCCCAATCATCCCTCAGATTTTACAATACTTAACTGAGATGCTGGACAAAGGCCTATCCTTCTCATCAATTAAGATCCACGTCTCTGCCATTTCAGCACATTACAACACGGATCCTCCTTTATTCTCTCATCCCTTGCTAAAGCAGTACCTCAGAGGGGCTAAAAACATAAGACCGCCCCAGAGAGCACCAACACCAACTTGGGACCTCAATTTCATTTTGGAAAAACTGACCCTGCCACCTTTTGAGCCAGCCAATACAGCCAATCTAAATTTTTATCATGGAAAACAGCTCTGCTCTTGGCAGTAACTTCAGCATGAAGAGTCTCAGAGCTACAGGCATTAATGGCAGTGAAACCTTTTATAATTTTTCATCAGGACAGGGTTTCTTTAAGGACAAACCCTACCTTTATGCCAAAGGTGGTATCTGGTGTGGCTCTTAACCAAACCATCCATTTGCCAACTTTTTATCCAAACCCCCAGAATAAAGGGGAGAAACTTCTGCACTCTTTGGACATACACAGGCAGCTATGCTTCTACTTGGACAAAACAAAAGCTTTCAGGAAAACTGAGCAACTGTTTGTAGCATATGCTGCAGGATCACAGGGCAAGGCTATCTCAAAGCAGACTATCTCCAAATGGATAGGACACTGTATTCATTACTGCTGCACACAGCAAGGAAAATCAGTCCCTAATAACATTAGGCCACATTCCACCAGGGCAACAGCCACTTCAACAGCCTTTCTCAGAGGAGTACCTACCAAGGAAAGTTTGGAGGCTGCAACTTGGAGTTCAGTGCACACCTTTACCAAGCATTACCACTTGCCTCTTTACTCTAAATCCAGAGCAGAATTTGCCACTGCAGTTCTGCAGGGCCTCATAGCCAATCCTAACTCTTTATAGGCCAGCCATCCAACCTTAACTTTGGGATTCTACCCAAGTGTAATGACTGCAGCAGTGTAACACGGTGAACATAGTACAGTTTTGTACCTACCATAAATGTAGATGTTCGAGTGTTCACACTGCTGCAGTCCAGGTTACCCTCCCTCCATCCCCTCTGTCCTAGCTGGACTTTTCTATACCTTTCTATCCTATACAACCTTTGTGGTGTATTTGCTTGTAACTGAAGGTATTGTTTTTATTTTATATATATATGTTTTATTAGCAATATGTATTGCCTACCTACTGGGGGCATCTGACATCTGGGGCAAGAAAAACTGAAGAAAATGCAGTCGGATGCATCTTATATACCCCTGGTGCACTGACATTAGGGAAGAGGCGACAGCAACCGACGCCGGACCAAGACTTTGGAACTCTGGCCAACTGCGGGACTGCCTGATGGCAGGATAACCCAAGTGTAATAACTGCAGCAGTGTGAACACTCGAACATCTACATTTATGGTAGGTACAAAACTGTACTTTTTATGGTGTTGAGTTGCCAGCCCGGCACCCAGCCTTCCACAGAAGGCACACACATGCACGCACTCACACCTATGGCCAATTTAGAGTGTCCAATCCACCTACAGCATGTGTTTGGGATGTGGGAGGAAACTGGAGCACCTGGAGCAAACCTATGCAACCACAGGGAGGACATGCAGACTCTGCACAGAAGGCACCCCAGCCGAGGATCAAACCGGAGAACCTCTTTCTGTGAGATGGCAACACTAACCACTGCACCACCGTGGCCGCCCATTACACAGTAAACTCCATACAGTAAAAAAGAAAAACTTGCACAATAATAGCAAATGAAACTTAAAAGTAGTAATAAGAAGATAGCAGAAGATAGCAGACACAACTATGACAGTAGTGCATTAAAAGTAGCAATTTAAAAAGTAATCTGAAGTAAGAAAAACATAATCAAAAAAGTTAACATAGTCAAAGCGGTTTACATTGAGTCTAAAGTTGATGTTACCGTATTGCTCCCTAGAGCAGCTTAAGGAAGTAGTAGCTATGCAAGGTGCTGAAGGGGTTAAGGTGGGTCAGTGCAGTTACATAGCCGGTTGGTAAGGAAGTATGACTTAAGGTGTTTCTTGAAAGTTGCAGTGCTGTTTTGCAGTCTAATGTCAGCAGGGAGGGTGCTCCAGATTTTAGCAACTGCATTGGGAAAGAGAGAATCTCCAGAGCTATTTTTGCACGGGACTTTGTCAGCTAGGGCTTTGGTGGTGGAGCAAAGTTATCTATTTGTATTGTGGAAGTTTAGTAATCCAACTAGGGCAGGGGTTTTCTGAGGATAGTACAGTATTCGGTGAGCAAGGTTGAGTTGGTGGTAGTGCAGTAAATTGGGAAATTCAGGCCAGTGTAGTATAAGTAAGGATTGGCAGTGGTGGGAATGAGATTTGGAACTGGTTGAAAATCTGTCAGTTTTGTTGTAACATATAAAGAGTTTATCAAGGTCGGCCTTGCTTTCGTTAGTTAGGACAGGTGATGCATAAAATAGTGTAGATAGGAGATGGGTTCAGGCTATGGCTATTCTGGACTCAGAAGTAAGGTACTTTTTGCTGCGGTATAAGGTGTCTAGTTTCTTGTGGACTTTGGAGATGGTTAGGGATATATGCTTGTTGAATCTAAGTTGTTGGTCGATTGTAACGCCTAATAATTTAGCTTCTGGAACTGGGGTGATTGTGGTCCTATTAACTGAGGATATAGTGACATTGAAAGGGTCATTGGTTTTTATTTAGAGAAGCAGCATGAGTTGGGGGGTTTTGGGGGGTTTAATATCAGTTGAGGTATACTTAGCCAGTTTTCAACCTCAGTGAATGATTCCTGAGTGTATTTTTGTAGGAGCTGTATGTTTGGTGCAGAGCAGATTAGAGTAGTGTCGTCAGCGTATTGCACTATTTCTGCTTTAGTAGTTGTTAGATGGAATTGGTTTGTAAAAATGTTGAAAATGAATGGGCCAAGGATTGAGCCCTGGGGAACATGTATTTTGACTGGGAGTGGGGAGGAAAGGGAGTCGAGCCATTTGACGGATTGGGAGTAGTTGCCTTGATAATTTTTAAACCAGAGTAGGGTGGAATTATCCAAGTTGACCTGAGACAGACAGTTTAAGAGTTTGTAGTGGGAGACTGTGTTGAATGCTTTTGATAAGTCTAGGAATGTAGCAGAGACTAGTTGACCTTGGTTTCTATGAGTGTTAACGGTGTTGGTGAAGTTAATTAGGGCAGTGGTGGTACTATGAGTAGGCTGGAAACCATGCTGCGTTTTGGATAATAGATTATTGTTGAGGAGATGGGTAAGGAGTTGGTGGTGAATATATCATTCTAGAAACTTAGATAGGGGTGATATGATAGTGATGGGATGGTAATTAGAGAGGTCTGTGGAGGGGACACCCTTGTGGAGGGGAATAATATAAGAGGTTTTCCATAAGGATGAAGTGGTGTGTTCAGTGATGGATCTGTTTATCAGTAAGGAAATGGGGTAGGCTATGGCCCTAGAGGCCAGTTGGAGGTATTCTGCTGGGAGGTTATTGGCAGTAAGGGTGGTGGGTTTGAGTTTGGATAAGAGGTTTTGGATAGTAGATGTTGGTACTGGCATGAGTATGATGAGGGATTATTTATTGGAGGTGTAGAAGGTGGGGGAGGGCTGGAGGGGTTTGAGTTGTTAATAAGTTAAGTATGGAGGAGGTAAAGTAGTTGTTGAAACTGGATGCTATGTCAGTGTTTTATCAGTCTATGTTGGGGGGGGTAGTGGTATGGCTGGGTTGTAGGATATTGTTCACTGCTGTCCAGAATTTTTGTTCATTGGTACCATTCTTTTTTGTACTAAGATATCGTTATTGTGTTTATTAGACCTAATTAGTTTTTTAGAATTGTTAAGGAGCTCAAGGAAGGCTTGCCTAGTTGTGGGTGTTTTAAGCTGACACCCGGTCTTCCATGCTTTGTCCCTGTCCTTAAGTAAGGATCTTGTGGACTTCTGTAGACATGGGGTTGAGTTACTTCAGATCCTAACTGTTCTGAGTAGAGCTTGGTGGTTAAGGATATTTAGAAATGTGGAGGTAAAGTATTTGACTGCTAAGTTGAGAGGGAGTGTTTTGATGGGTGACCAGTTGTATGATTCTAAGGCATTCAGGAAGTGAGAAATGGGGAAGTTTTTCTGTGAATGGGTTTGAAGTAGGGTTGGTAGGTTGCTGGTTTTGTTTTATGTCTGAGGATATAAGTGGGGTTGTGGTCACTTAATGAGTTGGGTAGGGTACCACACTGATGGGCAGTATGGGGGTGATTGGTGAGGATCCAATCTAGTATGGATTCCTTTTTGGTGGTTTTCTTGGATCGAGTGTGTGTGAGTATGAGCTGGGTAAAGTTGTACAGGTTAATATAGCTACTAGTGGTGGGAGAGTGGATGGTGCTCCAATCGATGTTTACATCGCCTAACAGAATAGTTTTGTGAGGTAGGGAGTGGGAGGCCCAGTGGATTATATCAATTCTAAAGTTGTCGGGTTATTGAAAAGGAAATTTGTTGTATTTAAGTTGTGTTGGGTGTGCCCATTATTTTGTGAAATTATGTGGGTGTGCACGGAGTCCATAACTATCGTACACCGAATAACTACTTTTGTTGCATTTAAATTTTGTTGGGGGTGCCCATTGTGTTTTGGAATTCAGTGGGTGTGCAGAGAGTCTGCAATTAATCTACACTGAATACATGTTTTGTTGCATTTAAGTTGTGTTGTGTGTGGTTGTTGTGTTTTGGAATTCAGTGGGTGTGCACAGAATCTGTAATTATCCCACACTGAAAAGGTGTTGGGTGTGCTCATTGTGTTATAGAATTCAGTGGGTGTGGAGAAAGTCTGGAATTATCCTACACTGAATGGGTGTTTTGTTGCATTTAAGTAGTTTGGGGCATGTCCGTTGTGTTTTGGAATTTGGTGGGTGTGCACAGAATCTGTAATTATCCCACACTGAAAAGGTGTTGGGTGTGCTCATTGTGTTATAGAATTCAGTGGGTGTGGAGAAAGTCTGGAATTATCCTACACTGAATGGGTGTTTTGTTGCATTTAAGTAGTTTGGGGCGTGTCCATTGTGTTTTGGAATTCGGTGGGTGTGCACAGAATCTGTAATATCCCACACTGAAAAGGTAATTTGTTGCATTTAAGTAGTTTGGGGCGTGTCCGTTGTGTTTTGGAATTCGGTGGGTGTGCACAGAATCTGTAATTATCCCACACTGAAAAGGTGTTGGGTGTGCTCATTGTGTTATAGAATTCAGTGGGTGTGGAGAAAGTCTGGAATTATCCTACACTGAATGGGTGTTTTGTTGCATTTAAGTAGTTTGGGGCGTGTCCATTGTGTTTTGGAATTCAGTGGGTGTGCACAGAATCTGTAATATCCCACACTGAAAAGGTACTTTGTTGCATTTAAGTAGTTTGGGGCGTGTCCATTGTGTTTTGGAATTCGGTGGGTGTGCACAGAATCTGTAATATCCCACACTGAAAAGGTACTTTGTTGCATTTAAGTAGTTTGGGGCGTGTCCATTGTGTTTTGGAATTCGGTGGGTGTGCACAGAATCTGTAATATCCCACACTGAAAAGGTACTTTGTTGCATTTAAGTAGTTTGGGGCGTGTCCGTTGTGTTTTGGAATTCAGTGGGTGTGCACAGAATCTGTAATATCCCACACTGAAAAGGTACTTTGTTGCATTTAAGTAGTTTGGGGCGTGTCCGTTGTGTTTTGGAATTCGGTGGGTGTGCACAGAATCTGTAATATCCCACACTGAAAAGGTACTTTGTTGCATTTAACTTGTGTTGATAGCTCCCATTCTTTTGTGGAATTCAGTGGGTGTGCAGAGAGTATGTGTGCACTTAAGTTGTGTTGTGTGTGCCCATTGTGTTATAGAAGTCAGTGGGTATGCAGAAAGTCTGGAATTATCCTACACTGAATGGCTACTGTGTTGCATTTTAGTTGTTTGGAGTGTGCACATTGTGTTTTGGAATTCAGTGGGTGTGCATAGAATCTGTAATTATCCTACATGGAGTAGCTACTTTGTTGCATTTAAGATGTGAATCAACCAAGAACCACAATTAAAACTGGAACCACAAAGATACAACCAGCTGCGTTGACCCAAACAAAAGCACGACCAGGAACAAGGCCTACAAACAACTTTATTCACAAAAAGGAATTAAGCGGTTTTGTGTGCCTATAACATACACTTCATCAGAATTCAAAAAGAGTTACAAACAATGCATTTAAATAACCCTTCTACAGTCACATGACTTAAGACAGACCTAAACATTTTTTAACCCTTTTAACACTAACACTTTTCCCCTATTCTATCACTGCATATATAAAAAGGAAACTTAAAATTAAAAGTACTATAAGCACATCCTTGTTAACTAATATATTCACTTTCTAATACATCTGAATAAAATACTTAAATGCAATGAATCCATTTACAACTGAGCATTAGGTTAAATATAATAAGACAAAAGTCTCAATACACAAGCTATAGAAATAGATTAATTTAATCCTGGGTGTGAGGTGGCATTTAATTTCAATTGCCAATGCAATTCCCTAAGTTTTATCAATCCATGCCACGGACCCCCAACCAAATTCTGATGAATGGTATTGATGCCAAAGGACAAATCACCATGATCTGGATGGTTTTCCAAATGACAATATAAAGCATTAGTAGTATTCATATGTTTAATATCATAAATATGTTCATAAATCTGATCTTTGAAACTACAAATAGTCTTTCCAACATAAAAACTTGGGCACTCTTTACATAGTGCCACATATACCATGCTTACTGACTTGCAATTGCAAAAAAAAATACATTTTAACTTTGATTCCATGAATAAACACTTCATATTTTTTTCAAAAATATAGTGACACTGGCTACAAGTACCACACTTGTAAGTACCCAAGCCTTGTCACTATCCGTAGTGAAACGTTTGTCATTAATTTCCAACATTGTCTTTATACACTTGGCTTTTCTAGTAACAAATATTGGTCTTGTCCCCAAAATATCAGAAATCCCTTCAAAAGCTTGAAAAACTGCCCAATTTTGTTTAATAATATCCCAAATAGTACTATATTCCTCAGTAAAGGTGGTAATAAACAAACAACTATATTGACCATTGTGATCTCTCTGACCTACTAAAGGCTCACTATTAGTTGAAATAGGTGCCACCATCCCATTTCCTCTTAAGGAGGACTTCACTGTATATTGAATTAACTAACTCAGAGGGGTATATCCTCTAATCATGAACATTTCCTTTAAATGTTCACATTCCTTATAAAACATGGTGTTACTAGAAATCATAAGGGCTAATCTTATGTATTACCCCCTGATAATTCCCCTCTTTTGATGTATCGGATGGCAACTACTATAGTGCAATAAACTATCCGAATATGTTGCTTTCCTAAAAACAGAACTCTGTATACATATATTAGTATCATCTTTATACACTAGTACATCCAAGTAACTAATGCTTTCTGTACTGTAATGATAGGTAAACTTTAAAAAGGAAGTTGTGGAATGTAAATATTCAAAGAATCTATCACTGCCAGTCTTGCTAACATCCCAGGCAATAAAAATGTCATCCGAAAACCTGGCATAAAAATGCCAGGGATGGTACATTGCCATCGTTAAAAATATAGTGCTTTCCCGCTGTAATAAAACGATGTTAGCAAACACTGGGGCACAAGTTGCACCCATTGCAACTCCTTTTATTTGTTGAGAAAACTGACCATCCAAATGAATAAAACTATTCTTCAATACCATGTCTAGTAAAGTATCGAGAACATTAATTTCATTAGCACTAAAAACATCAGATTCAAAAATAAAATTATGGAACATTTCCATTCCAACATCTTGTGGAATGACGTTAAATAAATTTATTACATTTATGGTAACAAAGGCCAAGCTAAGACTGTATTTAACCTTTCTCAAGTTGGACAAAAAGTTCCAAGAATCTTGCATTACATGAGAATAACTAGAAACCAGTGCCTTTACTTTCTGATCAATGTATATAGCCACAGGATGGCTGATACATGTTCTAGCACTTACAATTGATCTCATCAGGGATCCCATAAACACTTGTGGATTTTAGGAATCCCAAAAGGGGGGGACCACAGGAAATTTTACTTGCAAAAATTCATACATTTCTCTAGAAATTTCCTCTTGTTCTAACATGTCTTGCAAAATAAACTGAATTCTAGAATAACAAAAATTAATACAACTTAGGGAAATCTGCTCATAAAAATCTTCTCAAATATATAACTAAACATTTTCTTCAAATAGTCAACTTTAGACATAATAACAATCTCTCCCCCTTTATCTGGCTTCATAACGCTAAGCTCTTTGTTACCCATAAGCTCTTTCAATAAACGTTGTTCCACGGTGGTCAAATTTGTCTCATGAATGTTCAAGTTCTTAACTTTTAACAATTCCCTAAAATTAAACTCACACAGCTTTTCAAAAATGACTAAAGGCATAGCTGATAAGGGATTAAAACCACTGCTGCTCCATAAAACACTGCTGACCTGCATAGCATCGACACCATTAAATAACAATTTAAATTAAGCTTTCTTAAGTACAATTTGAAATCAACCATTAATGTCTCTATTTTAGCATGCGCAGTAGGAACAAAACAAATGTTAACCCCTTGCTCAATAAACTTGTTATATTTTCATCAAAAGTACAGTCGGTAAAATTATACACTCTAAAATCACCACTGGTGTTGGTCAAGATACTAGGTAATGCCTCAGTAACAGTACTTGTTGAATCATTGCATTCTAATAATTCTGTGCGGGCTGGTAAAACAAGTTTGTTGGCCTTGTTCCTGGTTGTGCTTTTGTTTGGGTCAGTACAGCTGGTTGCATTTAAGATGTATTGAGTGTGCCTTTTGTGTTTTGGAATTCAGTGGGTGTGCAGAAAGTCTGCAATTAAACTACACTGAATACGTGCATTGTTGCATTTCAGTTGTGTTGGGTGTGGCCATTGTGTTTTGGAATTCAGTGGGTATGTGCAGAGTCTGTAATTACCCTACAAAATAGTAGAAAGCCACAGAAGAACCAACCAGCAGAATGTGAGCATTCCAAAGGACACCAAGTTTATTGAAGGTAAGCGCGTTCCTCTCTTGTTCTGAGGAAGTCTCTCTAATAGAGAGGAAAGCGCTTAACGTCAATAAACTTGGTGACCTTTGGATTGCTCACATTCTGCTGGTTGGTTCTTCTGTAATTACCCTACACTGAATGAGTACTTTGTTGCATTTAAAATGTCTTGAGTGTGCCAATTTTGTTTTGGAATTCAGTGGGTGTGCACAGAGTGTGTAGTTATCCTGCACTGAACATCTACTTTGTTGTGTTGGGTGTGCCCATTTTTTTTTTTTGGAATTTAGTGGGTGTGCACAGAATCTGTATTTACCCTGCCTGCACTGTATAGGTACTTTATTGCATTTAAGTTGTGTTGGGTGTGCCCATTGTATTTTGGAATTCAGTGGGTTTACACAAAATCTGTAATTATCCTACTATGAATAGGTGCTTTGTTGTATTTCAGTTGTGTTGGGTGGGCCAGTTGTGTTTTGGAATTCAGTGGGTTTACACAGAATCTGTAATTATCCTACTATGAATAGGTGCTTTGTTGTATTTCAGTTGTGTTGGGTGGGCCCGTTGTGTTTTGGAATTCGGTGGGTCTGTGCAGAATCTGCAATTATCCTACACTGAATAGGTGTTTTGTTACATTTCAGTTGTGTTGGGTGTGGCCATTATGTTTTAGAAGTCAGTGTGTGCAGAGTCTATAATTGCCCTACACTGAATATGTACTTTGTTGCATTTAAGTTGTTTTTGGTATGCCTATTGTGTTTTGCAATTCAGTGAGTGTGCACGGAGTCTGAATTATCTTACACTGAATAGGTACTTCGTTGCATTTGAGTTGTGTTGGATGTGCCCATTGTGTGTTATAATTCAGTGGATGTGGACAGAGTTGGTAATCATACTACATTGAATGGGTACTATGTTACATTTAAGTTGCGTTGGGTGTGTCATTGTGTTTTGCAATTCAGTGGGTGTGCACAGAGTCTCTAGTTATCCAACATTGAACATGTATTTTGTTGCATTTAAGCTGTGTTGGGTGTGCCCATTGTGTTTTGGGATTCAGCGGTTGTATATATGGCATAGTTATCCTAAACTGAATAGGTACTTTGTTGTATTTAAGTTGTGTTGGGTATGCCCACTTTGGTTTGGCACTTAGTGGGTGTGCACAAAGTCTGTAATTATCCTACACTGAATAGGTACTTTTTGCATTTTAGTTGTGTTGGGTATTCCCGTTGTGTTTTGGAATTTGGTTCATGTGCTCAGAGTCTGTAATTATGCTACACTGAATAGGTACTTTGTTTCATTTAAGATGTGTTTGTTCTTCCCATTGCATTGTAGAATTCAGTGGTTGTGTAGATAGTCTGTAAGTATCCTACACTAAATAGGTACTTTGTTATGTTTAAGTTGTATTGGGTGTGCCCATTGTGTTTTCAAATTCAGTGGGTGTGTACAGAGCCTGTAAATATACGACACTGAATAGGTACTTTGTTGCATTTAAGTTGTGTTGAGTGTACCCATTGTTTTGTGGAATTCAGTAGGTGTGCACAGAGTGTGTGACTATTGTACACCAAGTAGCTACTTTGTTGCATTTACGTTTTGTTGGGGTTGACCGTTGTGTTTTGGAATTCAGTGGGTGTGCAGAGAGTCTGCAATTATCCTACACTGAATACATGCTTTGCTGCATTTAAGTTGTGTTGTGTGTGATTATTGTATTTTGGAATTCAGTGGGTGTGCACAGACTCTGTAATTATCCTACACTGAAAAGCCAAACAGTTGCATTTAGGTTGTGTTGTGTGTGCCCATTGTGTTATAGAATTCAGTGGGTGTGCAGAAAGTCTGGAATTATCCTACAATGTATAGCTTTTGTGTTGCATTTTAGTTGTTTTGGGTGTGCCCATTGTTTTGTGGAATTCAGTGGGTGCTAGTCTGGAACTATACTACACTGAATAGATGCTTTGTTGCATTTGAGATGTTTTGGGTGTGCCCTTTGTGTTTTGTAATTTGGTTTGTGTGCAGAGTCTGCAATTATCCTACACTGAATACACGCTGTGTTGCATTTCAGTTGTTTTGATTGTGGCCATTGTGTTTTGGAATTCAGTGGTTGTGGCAGAGTCTTTAATTACCCTACACTGAATGGGAACTTTGCTGCATTTAAGTTGTATTGGGTGTGCCCATTATGTTGTGAAATTTAGTGGGGGTGCACAGTGTCTATAGTCATCTGGGTCTGTATTATCTTGTTGAAATTGCATAACAGCAAATGCCATTTCGATGACACATAGTCAGCGAACTGGAAAAACAACGAAAGCCCAGGTCACCAATTTTTTTCCTAGGCAAAAAATCAGTAGACCAACAATACACAACACACCAGTTAAAACATTTCAAAGTGGGGGCTTCACCCCCCCCACACCCCCAATGTGGTGGGCTGTGCCCCCATCCCCCTAACTAAATATGCCAACATTGAGATTGCACTACAGTGGGGTAAAGGTCAATGTCACGGTGATGGCCAAGGGATTTTATCCCTAGGAAAAAAATCGCTGACCTGAGCTTTGCTGTTTATGTATCGTTGAAATGGCATTTGCTGTTATGCCATTTTGACAAGATAATATAGACCCAGTTATCCTACACTGAACATCTACTTTGTTGCATTTAAGTTGTGTTGGGTGTGTTCATTTTTAGGGTGAATTCAGTGGGTGTGCACAGAGTCTGCATGCACTTAAGTTGTGTTGGGTGTGCCCATTCTGTTATAGAATTCAGTGGGTGTACAGACACTCTGGAATTATCCTACATTGAATGCGTGCTTTGTTGCATTTTAAGTTGTTTGGGGTGTGCCAATTCTGTTTTGGAATTCAGTGGGTGTGCACAGAATCTGTAATTATCTTACACTGAAAAGGAAATTTGTTTGTTTTACGTTGTGTTTGGTGTGCCCATTGTGTTTTCAGATTCAGTAGATGTGTACAGAGCCTCTAAATATACTACACTGAATAGGTACTTTGTTGCATTTAAATTGTGTTGGGTTTGCACATCCTGTTTTGGAATTCAGAGGGTGTCACCGAGTCTGTGTGCGCTTAAGCTCACTTGGGTGTGCCCATTGTATTATAGAATTCAGTGAGTGTGCAGAAAGTCTGGAATTATCCTACACGGAATGGCTACTGTGTTGCATTTTATTTGCTTATGGTGTGTCCATTGTGTAGTGGAATTCAGTGGCTGTGCACAGAATCTGTAATTATCCTGCACTGAAAAGGTTATTTGTTGCACTTAAATTGTGTTGTGTGTGTCCATTGTTTTGTGGAATTCAGTGGGTGTGCACAGGGTCTGTAACTATTCTGTATTGAATAGCTAGTTTGTTGCAATTAAGTTGTATTCAGGGTGCCTGTTGTGTTTTGGAATTTAGCTGGTGTGCGGAGAGTCTGCAATTATCCTATGCTGAATACGTGCTTTGTTGCATTTCAGATGTGTTGGGTGTGGCCATTATGTTTTGGAATTCTGTGGTTGTGTTTAGAGTGTGTAATTATCCTACACTGAATACGTACTTTGCTGCATTTAAGTTGTTTTTGGTATGCCAATTGTGTTTTGCAATTCAGTGGGTGTGCACATAGTCTGTAATTATCCTACACTGAGTAGGTATTTTGTTGCATTTGAGTTGTGTTGGATATGCCCATTGTGTGTTATAATTCAGTGGCTATGGACAGAGTGAGTAATTCTCCTATGCTGAATGGGTACTATGTTGCATTTAAATTGTGTTGGGTGTGCCATTGTGTTTTGAAATTCAGTGGGCATGCACAGAGTCTGTAGATATCCTGCGCTGAACATGTATTTTGTTGCATTTAAGTTGTGTTGTGTGTGCCAATTTTTTTTTCTTTGGAATTCAGTGGGAGTGCACAGAGTCTGTAATTATCCTATACCTAATAGGTCCTTTGTTACATTTAAGTTGTCTTGGGTGTGCCTATTGTCTTTTGGAATTCAATGGGTGTACACAGAGTCTGTAGTTATCATACATTGAACATATATTTTGTTGCATTTGAGTTGTGTTGGGTGTGCCCATTGTGTATGCCCATTGTGTGTTATAATTCAGTGGATGTGGGCAGAGTCGGTAATTATCCTACACTGAATAGGTACTTTGTTACATTTAATTTGTGTTGGGTGTGCCCGTTGTGTTTTAGTATTTAGTAGGTGCGCACAGAGTCTATATGCACTTAAGTTGTGTTCGGGTTGCCCATTGTGTTACAGAATTCACTGGGTGTGCAGAAAGTCTGGAATTATCCTACAGTGAATGGGTGCTTTGTTGCATTAAAGTTGTTTGGGTGTGCCCATTTTGTTTTGGAATTCAGTGGGTGTGCACAGAATCTGTAATTTTACTACACTGAAAAGGTAATTTGTTGTATTTTAGTTGTGTTGGTTGTGCCCATTGTTTTGTGGAATTCAGTGGATATGGGCAGAGTCTGTCTGCACTTAAGGTGTGTTGGGTGTGCCCATTGTGTTAAAGAATTTACTATGTGTGTGCAGAATCTGTAATTATCCCACACTGAAAAGGTAATTTGTTGCATTTCAGTTGTGTTGGGTGTGGCCATTGTGTTTTGGAACTCAATGGGTATGCGGAGAGTCTGCAGTTATCCTACACTGAATACGTACTTTTTTGCATTTCAGTTGTGTTGGGTGTAGCCATTGTGTTTTGGGATTCAGTGGTTGTGCACATTGCATAAGTACTATAAACTGAATAGGTACTTTGTTGTATTTAAGTTGTGTTGGGTATGTCTACTGTGGTTTGGAACTCAGTGGGTGTGCACAAAGTCTGTGAATATTCTACATTGAATAGACACTTTGTGGCATTTAAGATCCGTTTGGTGTTCCCATTGCATTTTGGAATTCAATGGGTGCGCAGAAAGTCTATAATTATATAGGAACTATATATATATATATATATATATATATATATATATATATATATATATATATGTGTATGTGTGTGTGTGTGTGTGTGTGTGTGTGTGTGTGTGTGTGTGTGTGTGTATATATATATATATATATATATATATATATATATATATATATATATATATATATATATATATATATATATATATATATATATATATATATATATATATATATATATAAATAGTTATAGTTATATACTAAATCCACAGCTCTCCCCTACAGCTTTACATATATCTGTATGGATTCGTATCACTTCACTGAAAGACCATTTCACTGACACCCATTTCACTGAAACCAAATCACCTAAAGTTTATTTCACGTAAAGCTCATTTCACTGACAAGTAGTACTCTAAGGCAAGTCAAAGGTATATGTCCTTTTCCCTACTGTAGTGTGATCCTGGTGTTAGTATATATAGTTAGGGAGGGTGAGGGGGGCACAGCCCCCCACATTGGGGCAGTGTGAGGGACGTAGCCCCCCCCACCTAGTTTGGTTTTTCCAAATAATGTAAAACAAAACCAGACAACAGAAAACCAAATTAAGTGGGGGCTGTGCCCCCCACACACCCTCTAACTACATATACTAACACCAGGATCATACTACAGTGGGGAAAAGGACATATACCTTTGACTTGCCTTAGAGTACTACTTGTAAGTGAAATTGAGTTTTAGGTGAAATTAAATTTCAGTGAAAGGACCTTTAGGTTATTTGGTCTCAGTGAAATGGTCTTTCAGTGAAGTGATACGAAGCCATATCTATCTTTATATATATATATATATATATATATATATATATATATATATATATATATATATATATATATATATATATATAAA